>NC_137635.1:44995860-45123360 GCF_963383615.2 Lipophrys pholis | reverse complement strand
TTAAGGAAAGCAGTTTCCTGTCAATTAAAAAGCTTAAAAACGACAATTAATATTGTACAGGTTAAAACAGGGTGAAAGACCCTCAATTAAAACGAGGTGGTTGCATCTTATTAAAAACAAGTCGAAGCCAGATGTTTACGGTCTAAAAACAGGACGTCAGACACAAGGCCTGTGGGCCAACGTTTCTGGTAGTAATTGTTTGGTTTGGCTAAAAATATAGACATTTTCATCCTGTATAAATTGTAAATGGATTTCAATTGTATGGCGCTTTTTCTACCGCGTGAGCTCTACACTGTTAGTCACATTCACCCATTCACACACACATTCACACTCCATTGGGGGCAGCTGCCATACAAGGTGCTCAGCCCATCCATTGGCAGCAGTTTGGGGGTTTAGTGTCTTGCTCAAGGACACTTCGGCTTGTGGACAAGTGAAGCTGGGGAATCGAACCTGCAACATTCTAGTTTACACAGTGATTGATGCCACTACTCTTTAAAAAAAAAATTACTGACCATTTCCTTGTTTGGTATTTGAACGTCATCTTGAAAATAATCTCATCCAATATTTGTTTTCCTGTTCTCTCCTTACAAGATAGAAGCTAAATTGAACAAAAAATAAGTTATTGTTCAGTTTATGGACAGTGTCATTCACTTTGAGGAGTTCTTAGTATTTAGTGTGAAGTTTATTTTGTGGAACAGTATGTCTCCCTTCGAATTAATCATGTATACGTATTGTTATGAATCATGGTTTGGGGTAAAGCGAGCATCAAAGTTTCTGAAAATAAAAAATGCCCGATGAATAAATAAATGAGTATATGTTGTATGTTGTGTATTTCAGTGTGTATGTCTAGATAGGCGTGTGTAAAATATAGATGTGTTCACAATTTTGTGTTTTGTATGCTTTCACACAACAAATTATTAGTAATAAAAAACAATGAGAAAATACAAATTTGTGTTCCGGGAGCATGGAGTTCTTTGTTTTATTAAATTCACCCAACCTAATTTTAATTTGTTGAATGAACCAAAAACATTACAGGAAACAGAAAATCTTGAACTTGATACAAAATTTTTTTCCCCATTATTTTAATTAATCAAATATTTACATATAAAAGTCGTATAAACTTACAAAATCTAGAAACTGCAGGTCTTCTCCTCTGTAATCTCCTTTCCAGAGATTTCCTTTGCTTCATATTAACATCATAATTGGGGAAACATCCTTCCTTAGTGTAAGTCCACAAAAATGCCCATTAAAAAGCAGAGTGGGTGTTTGGAAGTTAACCAATGTTTATCCATTAGCGTCTATTTGTGTTGCTAGGGAAGTGTCAGCTCTGTGGAAGTTATCTAATGAATGTACTGTAATATCTCAAACCTCAAAGACCCAGAAGGGAGGGGGCGGTGGGGGGGGGGGTTCCTCAAGGTAGTTTAAAAAGCAACCGGCTCCATCAGAGCCACACAAACTCTAGTAAACTGTGTTTATTTGTCTGCTCAGTGTAATTTACTCTGAATGTATGGGTGCTGAACTATTGACGAGTCTGTTCCAGGGACCCCTGTCGGGAGCCATCTCAACAGAGGAGCGTTTCTCAAACCTGCCATATAAAGTCTTCCTTGGCGTTCTGCCCGGACGGCGTGTGAAAACAAAGGCCGTCTACGCACATGCCGTGAGCGTCAGGACAAAGACGTGCCAGACAGGCGATCCCACTTTCACCTGTGCCGCAGACCGAAGGGAGCGCAGAGATATTTATTACCTTTGGCGTTTCCATTTGGCATTTCCCTGCAGATCTTGCTCGGTTGCACGTCTTCAGTTTTTCAGAGGTAAACTTGCCTTTAAGAATGCAACAAACAGTGTACACTTTGTGTGTGTTCCTGTTTCCCCGCGCATGTATGAATGAGTCATCCGGGAGTAGCCCCACCCTACGTGGGCGGCTGATTTGGCGGGCCGGGGAGTGTTTGGCCTCTGTCAGTCTGCCTGTCCCAGAAAGAACTGCTCACATAACTGGGCTCTTTGTTCCAAATGTCACTCCTCTCAAAGGAAGAGAAGGGATCTCGTCGCTGCCGCTGGTGCTCCTTCCTCCCTCCAGTCTGGCTTTGTTCTGCCCGGTAACTCATGAGAGCGTGCTACTGGCCGCAAGCGAGCACATCTTCAAGGTTATCAGGTTTTTTTTAGTGGTCACTGAGACCAGTGGGGAGGAAACTCTTAGCAAGTCTTTACTACCAGAAGGCGCGAACAAAACAAAACTTGCTCTGGCAGGCTTTATTGCGGCTTCCAGGATCCCCGACACAACCCGGGTTTGTTCAAAGGTCAAAAGTGACGACAGTCGCTGCGTCTTTTGAATCTCTAATTACAATAATTACCAAGAGGAGTTTTCTTTTCTCCTCATGAAGCCTGGTCTTATGTTCTCTCCTGCATAAAGGAAGATATCTGACAGGTAGTAATAACACGTGGCAGGTTCATAACAACCCACTGGGGTGATTTAGGTGTGTGAACAAGTGAAGGAGGGTTGGGATTGGCCTGCTCAACCTTCTAAAGGAGAGCGACTTTTCTGTAATGTGTAGGAAGGAAAGTTTTATGGCCCTTTGTTGCCTTCACTCCTACATGGAAATGGCAGCTCAGGGCAACATTTGACCGAAGCGACGCCTCTTTTGCTTGTAGAAGACCCCGTTTACACTAAAAGATTTCAAGTGAAAACGCAGCGTTTTTAAATTTTGGTTTTTCCGAAATGTTTTGTGTTTAAGCGTTTTGAAAACAATGTCCGTTTACACGACAATGGCAAAAACATTGAAAACGATGTAGTTTTCCTGTAGTTAGCGCGCCAGACCAAGAGTTTTCAGAATGAAACCACACACATGTATGCAGGGAACAACACGCTATAAAGGCAAGGCAAGGTCATTTTATTTATAGAGTACCAATTCACACACAAGGCACACAAAGGAAAAATAGAAATACAGTAAAGCTTTAGAAGAAATAAACTTTACAAAGGAATAAAAGAAATACATTAAAGCAAGAAATTAAGCAATCTGAATCTCATCTTTAAAACATCTCACACGCTCTCGTCGGACAAAATGCTTCAACTCATCCCTTCAGAAATGAATCCACGATTCATTTTAAGAAGGAATTTTCAGCTCAATCACTGTTCCAAATGTGAGTTGAAGGGATTAAAATACCAACGATGGGAGTACACTGACGTCTGTATGGACAGACCATCGTCTATAAAACTACCAAGTCCCAGGAGAATGAGGACTGGGAGTCATGACACTCTGGAGACAAACATTGTCGTTATTGTTCATGTGCTGAAGCATGTGCAGAAGGACTATTTACTACTGCCGTGTTTTTCCCCCCCCCCCCGTTTCCATGGAGCGATAGAACGTTTTAAAATCCAGTTTAAGTACGTCTTCCTTGAGCATGTTAGAGAATGATTGCACGAGTTGTGATACTAATCTTTACTAAAATAAGATAAAAACACAATTCTAGATTAGGAATTTACTGCAGTATACGATATAAAGACATGAGGGATAATATTCTTAGATAATGCTCAAAGCTGTTTTACTGGAATTTTTTAAGAATATATTCAAGAAGTAAAGCTCGTTCCTATCTGGAGGTCACCAGTCCATCACAACGGGACACATTCACATCTTCGGGCAGCCGACCTCAAACTGTGAGACGAAACTGGAGTCATCAGAGAAAACCCATGTGTGTCCAGGGAAAACATGCAAACACACCAGCGCAGCCTTTTCAGTTTGAATGAAAGTCTAACCTATTTTATCAGTTCGATTTTCTTTTTAATTTTATAATTTTTTATATAGTTGATCAATAAAATGTAAGTTGTATGATGTGAGTTATGGTATTATAAATAAAAGTTTCTAGGTCAACTTTAAATTTAGGATGAGAAATACGACAAAAAAAATAATAAAAGAAAATCACATCAGCAACACGAGATTCGCACAAATAGGAAAAAGTTTATCTGAATCTGCCGCCTGTGAGATATTCCATTGAATTACACTTGAATGTCTTTGTAGTGCTCCGGCAGGCCTGCAGGCTTTGTATTGGGCCTGGGCTCGGCACCACCTGACAAAGAAACCGTCGTCAGCGAGTCGAATACGATCATCTGCGGTGAGAATATGAAGAGGGAATCATTTGCCGTCGCACAACACGCTGCTGTGGGAGTGGTGTGACAGCAGATTATTTTTGCTTCCAGTTATGAATCGCTTGCTATTTGTGTTCTCACCCTTTGAAGTCTTGGCTCTGGGAGTCGAGGCCAGAATGAGTTGCACAGCCGCTTAATGTCCCTTTAATGCCTGCCATTAGATCCCACTTCTGAGTGGCTCGCCGGCAGCATTCCTGCAGCAAACGCCATCTGAATCCAGTGTTTACATGCACACCAACCAGTTCCAAATGTATTTTTCAAAACACTGTTGTCCTCCCACTTGTCAACACTTTGTCCGTCTGCACATCAATCTAAATAATTTGGAAGCTTGGTTTCTGCCTTTTTTTTTTCTTTTTTTTTTTAACGGGTCCGACATGGTGTCAGTTCCTCTGCTCCCTGTGTCTCGTACTCAAACAATATGTATATGAGAAATCCTCAAAGAAGTCCATAAACAACCCAGCGGGAAGCAGAGAAAAGTCAATAAATCACAGAGAGCAGGCCTGCAGGCTGCAGGCGCTCTGATATTCCAGCAGCAGGCTCGAAAAAACAAGAAAGAATGAAGCCTTTTTATTCTTTTTTTCTGTGTTCTAGTGCCAAGGAACATTAGGCTTTCCCGGTTTTTAATGGCACGTGAAGTGGCCAGACGCAAAGGTCACGCGTAAAACGTACAACCTAAAAGGCAGCAGGGCAATATGGAAACACTTAAACAGTGAGCTCCATTAGTCCTACACTGTGTGTGCAGCCACCGAGCGGAGACACGCTAAACGTCCCACTCATCAAATCGCGTGTGTGTGTGTGTGTGTGTGTGTGTGTGTGTGTGTGTGTGTGTGTGTGTGTGTGATGGAATGGTGGCCTGTCTGGTACGGTGGCCCAGAGGTGCAAATCAACATTACAAAATGTGAAACACTTTTATCAAGTTGAGACAAATTTACATTTTGGAAAACATTTTTTAGATATCAGAAATTAGTTGTTTTTTTTACATTGCCATAACACATTTACATTAACAAGACACAAAACACTTTTACAAACACTGAGACTAATCTATGAACACAAGCAAGCGAACGTTCCAAATCCAGGATTCAATATGAGTTGTTGATGTTGAAGAAGGAAAGTGACCGAGTTATGTTTTTCCCGTTATGAGGACGACATATGAGCCAATTAACACGGCTTTGTTTTTTGTGTGGTCAATCTTAACGACTCTTAAACAATGTTTAAGAGTGATGGACCAGACTAGAAGACCAGATCTGTTCCAGCAGTTCATACAGTACTTTAATGTGGGCCAATGATGTCATACTTACACAGTGGACACATCAGCTAGAAGTCACTGAAAAGCAAACCTAATGAAACCGGATTATACCGCAGAAAGGGGAGTTTGTGGACCTGGACACAAAACGGGCAAAACATGACTCGATAGCTGCCCGTCTCCATCTATTGACAACATCAACTTGAATTGACCCGCTCCTGGGTCAAACCTGGATTTGGGACATTCCATTTCTGGTAGATTGTATTTGTAAATTTGCCATGGCACTTTACAAGTTTACAAGTTTAGTGTGTTACGGTAATGTAATTTGGTTTTATGATATGTAACACCCCGTTTTCACACGTTTTGTAGGTCACACCTTAACCTTATCCGTTAAAAAAAAAGTGTTGCGTTGACACTGCAGCGGCAGACACACTGACAACCATGTAGTTATTATGCCGAATCATGGGAGGGCGCTGTTGCTTTTTTTGGGGTTCTGAAACCACACCGACGTGTGTAGAGAACAATACGCTATAAACCAGAACAAAATCGAGAGAACCTGACATTCGTATGGACCGATGACGGTGAGTCTCAGTCTCATTCGTTGTCGTCTAAACGGGGCCTAAATGTACGGTACTGTTGGTTTGTACCTTCCGGCCACCGTAGTCCAGGGTGTTTGGAGATACAAGATGTTTATTAAACTGTCTTGTCATAAATGACCACATTTTAAATTTTGGATAATTCTTTGTTGGGTAACAATAATAAAGATTCAAAAGTTGATTTCTGCAGCATCGACGCCACAACGTTTTGACTTGAAGCCAGAGCCCAGAAACGGTGGGACACCTCTTGGTGAGTTTGAAGTGGATGGTTAGAGAAGTTCAAAGTGAGAACTGCTTCCAGATGCACTGGCAAAAAAAAAGGGTTGCCCTTTTCTCATTTTCTTTCCCTGCAATTTGGTTTCAGTCTTAAAGGTCTTTTAGAAAACGATCCTTCTGCACTTCTCTTTACATCTACTAACATTTGATGTCATGGTTCTTTCAGAGGTGAGAGCAGAGTTCAGAGTGCACCTGTTTTTTTTTAGATTTAATTGATTAAAAACAATTATTAAAATAGATGTCAACTAATTTATTCATTGATTAGTTGATTAATACATTTATTTATTTTTTTTGCTTGAAGCAGCCACTTTTGTTCAAATTTTCAACCAATCTGTTCTAGCAGCTACCACTGTGTGGCAGTAATGAGCCACCTGTGGCTGTAAGCAACCAGCAGAGCAGGAGAAGCAGCCAACAGCCAATAGCAGGCCTTGTTTTGCGTCACGCGCAACGGCACAGTCAATGCTGCCAGCAGGAGGGCGGAGCCAAATGCCAACATGAGGCGAGAAAACTTCACGCAAAAAGTCATCCAAAGTGTGGGAGCACTTCACACTAAATCCACAAGAAAGACGTGTGAACTGCAAACTCAGACAGGGTTGAGACAGCAGTTTATATTTGTGTCCAATTATTGATCGCTAAACATTAATTCATAATTCATTGTGTTAGGTTTGAGCTGTTTCAACTATTTCAATAAAATGCTGTAAAATGCACTATTGTCTTGTTTTTCTTTTTTTCATGAAAATACATTCTTAATAATTTACTTGGGTGAAGAAAGGCTAAACAAAAATGTTTGTTTAAAAAACAAATTAATCCAAAAATCGTAAAAAATTATTTTTACAGATTATTCAATTAGCAAGATTATCATTACCTGCTGACTTCGGCATGTTTTTGTGTGACACGGATGTCAGGCGCATGTTGACTGCTGAAATTGTCAATGATAACAATAGCATAGCGATAGCATAGCAGGTCTTTGCTCGCACAAAAGAATTAAAAGAAAAAAAAACGATGGTGGAGCAACGCACCGCAGGCTGGAGATTTAAAATGAAACACAGGGTCATTTATAAATCACATGGGGTTCAGATTTTATTAGACCTGTTAGCGGTTAGCGGCTAATCGCTAGATTTAACAGAGGTGGTTTTTATGACGTTAGCCTCCCGATCACAATCACAATATCCTAACTGGCGGTGCACAACCTCCAGGGTGATTCTGGTTTGAACAAATAGCCCAAACAAAAAAACTCTAGGAAAGTTTCCACTGAGGTCCAACACCAATATACATGGAAAAATGGGATTTACGGGCGATGACTCCTTTAAACATCACAACAATCAAGCCATGTCATGTTTGAAGTGATGCAGTGAAGCGCTTCCTCCGCTCATGTAGAAATGTACTATTTCTATATTTGATGCGTTGAGCGAGTCCATCGTTTGTGAAGGTACCTGGAGCAGCATGACCAGAGGCGGCGCAACGGGTCAGCAACTGCCTGGGGCCCCGAGCTGAAGGGGGCCCCGCCCCCGAGGGATGGCTGACATTACTCAATTTCAATGCCAAAATAATGGAACTGCTTTGAGACGCTGTCCCCCACGGGGCGATTTTCGAGTAGTCACTGGCTAGATGCTCGTAGGGGGCCCCCGACAGACGGCAGATATCAGCGACACAACTTGAATCCAACCGGACCCGTCGGGAACCTCCCTAATGGGGCCCCACTACTACCCTGCATCAACGTGGAGTCCTTGTTTTCAAACACGCCGAAAACATTAAGCAGACAAATCCCTCAGGGCACATGAAAAGAAAATGGAAGATTTCTACGTCCTCTACAGTTTCCTGTTTTCAAAGAAAAGTGATGGAGAGTGGCAAGCTTCGTGCAAATTGCAAGAACTTGGAGCGGGCAATGCGTAACATTGACGCTGATGATTTAGAGTTGGAGATTGTGGCAGGTGAGGTGATTAAGCCCCTGATGGGAATCAGGTGTGCTGCCTCACCTCTCTGCCCATAAAGGAGGAGCCGCGCGGACACAGACAGCACGACAGCCTGGAAGAGGTTGTGTGTTTGTTTGTGAGTATTTGTTTATGTAATAAAAAGTAATGGTTCTGGAAAGTTCTGACTCTGTGGGGGGAACTCGGCGGTGACATGCGCTGCTGCCACAGAGATCAATTCTGCTTCTACACTTTCCCTCACCACGCCTCCACCTGCCCAAATGACATTTCAAACTACACTTACAGTGAGGAGCTTCTGGATCTAAACAGCAATCTAAGCGTTGCATCGCGTCTCGTCTTGACTCTTTCGGTCTCTGTTGCCTCTGGTGAGAGGAGCTTTTCTGCTTTGAAGCTCGTCAAAACATATTTGAGGTCAATCATGTGTCAGGAGAGGCTCACAGGACGAGCACTGATTTCCACAGAGAGAGCTGTTCGGAGGTCCTTTAGATATGGAAGATAGTGTGGCTACATTTGCAAAAGCCACAAGGCCTGCAAGCAGCAGTTTTAAGAAAATAAAATTTCAGTACAAGTGGACTATATAAGACCAAGGTGTCACAGTTCTTATTTTCCACTTATTCACCACGCCTCGGGCCCCCAGGGAGTCTAGAAACACCCCTGAGCATGACATCATGGCTTCTCTGACAAGAGGACGTAATATTTGTGTGGTGATTTGGGACGCCAAAATACCAAAAGAGCAAATTTAAGTCAACCGAATGGACAGGATGAGTGTGTGAGAGCTTTCAATGTATTTCATACTCTAAAGGCCTCTTCGTACTCCATAAGAACAAGAGGAAAGTTCGGCAGTGCGGGGTCCTGTCGAACAAAATGACGTCATTTCCTTCGGCCAGCTCCTTCTGGCCGAACAAATTTGTTTCGGCTGTGCCAACCACCCTGGCCGAACTCTGTAGGAGCCGCACTGCCGAAACTTCTGCACTGCCGTGTGCTGCGCATGCGTGTTCTAGTTCGCTCATGACTATCGATAATATTTTAATCATATTTAGCTTGTAACAGCGCTACTGTACGAGCGCCGCAGCTCGTTAAAATGTCGGAGTGTCGGCTGACATGATGCACCTGAACGCATCACGAACAGCTGTCAGCTCCTGTAGTTAAAACTGGACTAACATCGCGCTCGGACAAAAACTTTTTTATAACTGAAAAAGTTCAGAGAAATATATTTCTGAAAGCACTGGAGGCCAGAAATAAACTGTGCAGTTGAAAAGTTTAAACGCCGCTTCACAGACTTGTGCCTGCTGTGAGGGGGCGTGGCCTGCGAGTTCGGCAGCTTCTTATCGGAGTATGAACAGTCCTGCCGAAAAAGCTTTTTTTTTCTGCTGCTGGCTGACGTCACTGCCGAATTTTCTTCTTGTTCTTATGGGTTCAAAAGGGAGTATGCAGGGGCCTTTAGTCGCTTGACGTTAAAGATTCTTACCTTGCTTTAATGTATTTCTTCGATTTCTTTGTAAAGCACTGTGAATTGCCGTGTGTCTGAATGGTTGCTGTCAAAATAAATGTGCCTTGCCTAAAAGTAAAGTCTGAGTCAGTTTGTCAGCATCTCTCTGGTTTAAAAAAGAAAATAAAAAGAAGAAGGTCTGACTCTGATGTAGAAACAGTCGCAGTAGGAAAGATCAAATCGTCTTCAGAGACCAAGTCAGTCCTTTTTAGTCTGATGCTCGTCATTGAAACTCTGAGAAACTCATAAGACTGTCTTCCAGAAGGTTGACAGTTTCCAGGATGCTCCTCTGTAGGGACCGAACAAAAATTAAGTCCATCTCGAGCATTAGGGAAAAGAAAAAAAAAAGCTAGAACACAAACACAAATATGACGAACGCCGACTGCTGGTTAAGATCTTGGATGAAATCACCTCCTGCCCTTCACGGGTCAGTTTGATTACGGGCAAGTCCCTTTGATGGCCTGATGATAATAAAGCATTTTTTTTTAACACGTGTACATGAACACTTTGTAAAGTTAATATGAACAGAAAACATTATACTCGGAATTAATTAATTTCTACATAACAAATGTACAATAAATAAATGAGAATAAAGAAGATAGCTTTATGTTTTGTTTTGTTTTTATTCTTCTAACTTTCGTCCGCCAGGTTCAACCTAATTTGGCTTTTGTGAATAATTTGCTAATTTCTTTCATATTTTAAATTCTGTCATGTTGACTTTGCAGAGCATGAATGCAAAGTGAATTAAACTCTGATTTATGGCAGTTCAAGTGAGTCTTTTGTATTATGCATAATGAGCATGTTGTCATGCCCATGATAGATTTGAGGTATATTTTATGCAGCCCCAGTATAAAAAACAAACTCGATTGCAAGTAAAGAACATTCTATTAAAATGTGGAGTAAAGTTCAGTCCTGAGTTTGTGTTTTTTTCCTGTATGGTCAACTTGATGCACGAGGGACAGAAATGTTATTCAGCTTGTATGTAATGAATCACATGGCTTCCATGTATGTTTTTGTGCTGCCAGCTTCTGAGAGAAGAAGTCCTTCCTGTCGATGAAGCCCGCTCCCACACGAGGGCGTCGATACCAGAGTCTGTTCAGTCACCGCAGATAGAAAGGAAGTGAAATTCAGGAAACGCTGATGCACTGACCTGCTTCATTTTACTCGACCAACTTTCCAAATATGGACTCAGAGGAGTCACACATAACTAAATGTTACATAAATCTTTCTATCTTTTTATTTATACAAACCCGTTGTTCATTCGGTTAGAATTGTTACAATGCCATTTTATAGTGGGTTATCGCATTCTGCAAACTTCACCAGGTAATGTCAAGTACAGATTTGCAAAAAGAAAAAGCAACTACAACTTAAAAGGAACAGAGATCTTCAGTTTTAGGACAAAAGTAATGGAACGGTGCCGTTCTATAAAAGGGGTCAATTTATGGAACGGTCGAGACAAAGAATCAAATTTGCATGCACGATTTAAAAAAGTAGTTAAAATCAGCACATTATAATAAAAATACAAAGAAATGGAGAATCAGTTTTATAGTGTTGTGATGATAGAAACATTGTGATCAGAGTGAGAGTGGCTGTGCAGGCCTGCCGCACTTTATAGACATTTTGTTTGATGTATATTTTTATTCCTATTGTAAATTGATTGTTAGTTACAAATGGGCGGATTACATAAGTCATTCTCCATTCTGCCCCCTTTCATTCATAACTTAAAAACTTTTGTTTTGTATTGTATTGAATTGTTTTGTATGTTGTTTTTCTTTTGCTCAATGAATGAAATAAATGTGAATGTGGAATTTTAGAAATGGGATTAATGCCTGCTTCATTCTTATCTCAGTGTGTGATTATCTCATTGATTTAATTCAAAATGTGCAACACATTAACAACAAAATATTATAGTATTTCCTGTTTTTAACCAGCCAAGGGGGGTTTATGATTGATATGAATGAAGCTCATTTGGTAGCATGCACATTTTCTGTGTCACTTTCTAACAGTGCTGAGCACATACTCCCGATTAAGAAGAACTCAACACGGTTGGGAATAAGATTTTTTAAAAAGACATAATAAAAAACCTAAATCTTTGCCAATGCAAAAACGATGCGTTCTCACTTTTCGCTGAATATTTTCTGGCGATTCAGAGATTTCGGAGTAAGAAAACCAAAGCGCTTACATCATACGGAAACGTGCTGCGTTTTTGTTTGGGAGGTCTGAGCTTCAGTCTTTACAACCTTTTAAAGAAACTATGGAAAAGAACATGGACGTCCGTGTCTGGAGGTCTGCAGAGATACTGTGCCTTATAGCAGCCTGGGCAGAGGATACCGTCCTCGCCTTTGTCTGGAGACAGACTGAGGTAATAATCACGCAATCAAGTAGAAATACCCTCATGTGAACTCAGGTGGCTCGCCAGGACGTACATGATTAAAACTGAAAGAGCAATCACGACTTAACCAAAAAGCAAAGTAACTAAACTACAAGACAGTAGACCGAGTACTGCAGCTTTAAAGACCATGCTGTGTATAAAAACATGGCGGATTTAATACTTTAATGAGCACAAATATAATTTTCTGGTGCCACTATCATGCAGAAACACAATTTCCACGTGTTTTATGGGAATTACAATGTGGGCGTGTTTACATTCATATTACAGGGTGCAGAATATACGTATTAATATGCTTGTGTGTGTTTATATGCAATATAACTGAAGAAGAGTCTGCTCACGTTATGTTGAGGCTCCAGGCTGTTTTAGTGAAAGGTGTGCTTACTGGTTATCATCTTGATAATTACATGTAAAGCAGGTTTGTAGTTCATTTACGCTCACTACGTCATACAATCCATGCTACTGAAAGGGAGCAAATCAGAGTGAGTCAATGGGACATGTTTAAACAGTCCAGTGGGGCAACACCCCGCTCTGAATGTGAGGTCCACGCCTGACACCTACAGAAGGCCAACCTGGTCAGCCGGGCCAAGAATGTGGCGGAAAACCTTAAATACAGAGTCACACGTCAGCGTGGAGATCAGCGGCATGACAGCAGCGGCGCTACGGGTCAGAGGCGAACAAATTACCTCCATTTACCCTCCACGTTCAGTCATAATGCGCTCTTGTGAGGGCTGTTCGGATCAGGTTACACATGTCAGGGTGAGTAATTGTCCCAAAGATACAAGTTGTTAAAACTCAACTGGAGCCCATCAGGTCCGGGTAACGGCACGCTCTGCTGTTTCAGCAATGTATACATTGCAAGTTTATCCAGACGAATGCAAATGAAGCACTTTATCAAGAATAAATAAATAAATACTTTTTTAAAAAAGCTTTTTACAAATGAAACTATCTCGACTACCATCTTTTGGATAATCTCTGAACCTGCTCATCTATCCGATCCAGACGCTTATAAAGGTTTTTTTTTCCCCACCTGCTCTTTAATATTGTGAAAAGTCTTAATTGAAATGGACAATTTTGGAATAAATTAAAAACGCCGCGTTTACCCAAAGTTTCAAGTGAAAAAGCATCGTTTTTGCCTTTTCACTTCAGAAAAGTTTTGCCTTTACGTGACAATTATTTTTAAAAACGTCGTCCATTTCCACGGAATGCCAGCCCACAAGTTGGCACTGTTGGTTGTTTTTGTAATGAAAATACCAGATTTGTAACTCCTGAAATTACCTCTGTTGTTGTACACAACTTAAAATATGAAAGAATCTGTTTTCAAAGGACTGGTTTGTTTGATATGCTATTTTGCCTCCTGGCTCCTAAACCTAGAAGAAATGTAAACGTAAAACCTTAGCTGTCACAATACGCTGTAATAATCAATAATTGCTGTTCATAAACATAAAAAAAGATGTGGATTAATCACAGAAATCCACCACTTTCATAAATAAGAAAAGTAGAGACATTCTTCAGTGTGTACATTGGAGTTTATTACATAAAAAAAAGAAAACAAGAGAGATAACCAGATCATGGCATCTTTAAATGTGCAAAAAATAAATCAGAATCAGAAGTTTATTTATCCACATGGGGAAAATTCATCATAATAACCTTCCAATAATTTAATATACTTTGGCGTCACACTAACCCTAACCCTTTCTATTTTGAAAACATCGTTGTATAAACCGGGCCTAATAGACTCAGCACAATTACAGAAGCATACGAGCTGATTTGCAGCTTCTTATCGAGGGTTAGGGTTAGCAATAATAAATACAGTAAGTGTTTTCAGACAGAGCCCCTATTCGCATAACTCCAGTGTTCTGTGGAAGACACTACTGATATCCTATTGAAGGCAAAGGTGCCAACTATGTGTCATTTTGCATGTTTCTGAACCGCAACCTTCAATTAGTCCCCTAAGAAAATCACTGCACGATAATGTGTTTACACACATGCAACCCTTTAGTGGATCTGTGTTTTCCTCTTCTTTTCCCTGGCTCCCAGCCTCTGAGAGAATATCTGATGTCTGGATTAATTCTGTTTATGTTGGGAACATCCCAGCGACTCAAGCCAAAGCCTGCATGTGTATGTGCCAACCGTTTTGGATCTTATTTACCAGTGATGGGAGGAAGGATGGTGAGGTTGGCTTGGCCGGGCAGTTACAGTAATGCAGTTGGTGTACCGGACTGTGGTTGGTCTGTTTACCGGTCACTCTACGGCCTCACCCTCCAGAGAGTCAGAGTCAAGTCGCTTCTCCGCCACACTTTGGGGAGAACGAGGTTCAGGCTTCTGATTAAGATTCCCTATTGGTCCCCTTCCTATTGGAAGTGACCTGACACAACCGGGCCAACTGGGATGAGGCACCAAGACCAGCCCCGGGACCAGGTGGAGACACTCTTGGGTCCCCCTCTAGGATTCGCTGGAGGACGTTATGGACAACAGTCTGGACTTATTTATTTTTGACACTAAGTGGAAACAATAATGAATTGATGGTTGAGTGGTAGTTGAAAATAACATGAGAAATGTCATCCATGTGGTATAGAGAAATTATGTCCATTGAGATTTTTCAAGAAGCAGAAAGGGACGTGGGTCCTTCAGGGTTACAGCTGTACTCTTGATTGGCTTTGGTCCCCTCGAGGTCGGTGAATCTATTTAGAAAAGAAGATTGTGAAAGTTTCACCATTCATGGAGAAATTATGGAACACGTTATGAGTAAGTTATAGTACATATGCAAAGGATACACAAAGCTAATATGTAGCCATGATCCACCAAAGTGCGCCTTCAAAACAGTCGAAATACACGTCAAAGCTGCTCTACTTCATCATGGGGTATTTTAAGTCCCAGATGATGGTGTGGTAAATGTACACTTTATCGGAGAGGTGAACAGCACACACACTGCCCAAGGGAGTAGGGCAAATCATTCTGGTTCCGGATCTGACCTGCCAGCCATCCTGACCTCGACCCCTCAGCTTGGGCGTTCTGTTTGTGCCAGAATGATGGACGAAACCGCGCTTCTCGTCGTACGACGAACGAAGGATTGGCTGCAGCTGACGACCGCCATCACCAAGAGCTCCCAGGCTGTTGTGGCTGCGTGCGGTTTGCTCACAAGCTACTGAAACTCCTGTTTGCTAAATGACTAAATTCTTAAAGAGCCAATATGTTTTGTTTGCTCAGAACTCAACCATCCAATCCATCAAACACCACAGAACAAGAGTCAACGGCAATGAAAAGCAAGTCTTTCATACGGTCAAACCACATAACTCCACTCTGTTGCTAATCCCACAAATTTGCGTTACTTATGAAGATGGCGCCGCTTTAAAGGGCGAGGATCCGGCTTTCCAGTGGCATTGCCATCAAGTTTTGTGAGAAAGACACAGTGTTCCAAACACAACTGTTCTTACTTTTTGTGCTTTCGTTATTAAACCTCAAAAAGACAGAATGACACAAAACATCTGACTCAGACAAGACGAATGAAAAACCTTCTTTATTAAAACCCTCGATCAGACCCGATCTGAACCTCGGTCCTAAAAGATAAACCTGTCCTGACTTTTCCTAGATTGGTTATTTATATCACATATAGATCCTAATACTTGCATTGCAGCTGATCTAACTAACAGATTAGATACTGAAGAACTCATATGTTACATAAATTACTTTTTCTAGAGAGTATAACTTCAGGAATATTGGGTGTGTCTCTCAGATTTGCATTTTCTGAATTTTTTCTGTTGCACTTAATTTTTTTCCAGATTGTGTTTTTCTTTTCCAAATTTATTTCCCAGTTCAGATTTATATTTAGGCTCAGCGCTCCATCCAATCACTCCAAACGCAGATTGATCTTGTGTGAACAGCCTAATGCAAGCAACCCCTTCCCATTGTTACTCCTGGGCCAGTCATGGTGTTATTCTTTATTGATCAGCATGCAAACTAAAAGTGCTACTCATCATGCATTTCTGCACATCTGATGCAGGATGGCATTAAATCGGCTCCTTAACAGTAGTAATACAGTATTGCTCATTTAGTTTTCATTCTTCTTTTACAGTTTCCTCAGTATTCCCATTCACGAATATTTCTTCATTAATACAAAGTTCTTTTTTTATTTGATCAGTTTTAATATAATGTGATTGTCTTTGTGCAAGTGGCTCAAAAAAATTTTTTTTTTCCTTTTTGTTTCGGGTTGTTCTGTTTGTACTTAGTAAATCTGTGTTCTAGAGTTTAATATAATGCTCAGCCACACGACCACATAAGCAGAAGCTAAACGTTCCACTGTTTGGTGGATCTCGTGTTGTTAAGGATTCACTGGCAATACAAAACTGGATATAGAGATATCTCTGATGGAAACCAACAACTCTGTCGGTTCTCAAATCCTGCTAATCTAAAACATGGACAGTGAAGTCTGTTTCCAGCTGAAACGTTTTCACGTCGGCCAAGATCCTGGGATAAACCAGGACCAAATTATAGACTGCAGTGTAAACAGTACAGAACTCCTGATACCGCCATGTTTCTGCCATGAAGGTGAGCTCCTCTCCGGGTAACGGACGTATCGTCTGTGTGACGTACCGCCGCCACTGGAAAATCACTTGAGGAGCACCTGAACGGTTTGTGTGTGAGTGCTGGGAACCCACACACGTACAGTACAGGGGCCGGTCGTGTGAGCCATGTGCTTGTGGATATCTGTTGGCATCTGGCTCTTATTTCCTTTCACCATGTCACAGACGCAACGGCTTTGAGCATGAGTCACCGGCCTCAGACCTCCGGGGCATCAGGCTCGCCTCGAAACACACAATGCAGGACCAGAGACACTGTCAAAACCACTTTGCCGCTTCACCTTGACGCAAAGTCGGACTCTAAGGTTAAGAAATGTTTTGGCGCACGGGAGCAATTTGTCCTCGTATGACGCGAAAGACGTTTCCTATGATTGCACGACTTTTATATCAGTCTTAAACTGTTTGAGGGTTTTTCTTCCTTTTCGCACGGCCGCAGTGTGCATGCCGTTCTTTCTTTTTGGGATCCGCTATGATTGCAGATGCCGCACGCAGAGAAAATAAACAGGACGTCCACACACAACGAGCTGCTGCTAAATCTAAAACGAGCACAATGTCCCTCAAAAGAAGGCCCAGCCTGCCTCGGATTTTCACGAGAACCTTGACGACATCCGATATGAGAGCGACGTGCCATTGTCGTTGAATTTCAAACGATTGCCGCTCCACATTATTAAATCCCAGACTGATGTTTTTTTTTTGTTGGGTTTTTGTTTTTTTTGCACATGCCAGCAAAGACATGCAATTTTGTTGTGGACTGTGTGTGATCGCAGCGGTGGAAGTGTGGGAACGGCAGCGTGGGCCAGAGGCCATGTTCTGTCTTCGGAGGTTATGAAATTCTTTCGCGAACACTCAGATTCGTAACAGTCAGTACAGCTGAGCCGGCGGCGAAGAGATGTCTTGGAGAACTCAGGTGTGCAGGAGTTTTCCGTTTTTATCGTTGTACTTTGGCTTGAGCTGCGGTGCAGGTTGCAATATGTGAAGTAACAGCTCAAAAGAAGAATATGTATAATTGGTAAAATGGTTGCAGGCTATATCAGGCCCAGTTTCTATGACAACGTTTTTAAAACGGCTCCCAAGTCGGAACTTTTTGAAAACACTTTGACTCCGTCTCCATGGCAACGTGAGAGAACGAAGCTTTTCTGAACCACTGCTATTGTGTATGTGCGCCACGGTCGTAGTAAATGCGCGAGTGGATGGACAATAACAACAATGACGGCCTCCAACGTGTTGCAGGCATCAAATTCAAGCTATTATATATATTTTTTTATTTAGTTATGGGGTTTACAGGTTTTGCATATGGAATTTTGGGACTTTTTGGGATTAGATAAGTCAAATGTAATGAATTGTGTAATTTAGATACAGTCCAAATTACAGCCGTGACACACTTGTGTACACACACACACACACACACACACACACGTGCACGCACGCACTCAGTGCGTGGCTACCTCAGCCGACCCCGCCGCCACATGCTGCTTCTATTTCAAAGGTGGAGGAAGAGCTCAGAGGGAGAAACCTGAACCGTGGCCCAGGAGTGAAGTCACCCAAACGTGTAACATCAGTAGAACACTGCTTAAGATTAGAGACAAGTCAAAACAACGCCAGTACACCCATGATTCAGACGCAGTGTTTTTCTTCTCACTGGCTGTCGTTGAAATAATACCGCAAAGTGTCATGTCAGCGAAGGCACGCGGTTCACGCTCCTTCTTTTCCTCACTCGGGATCATTTCATGGAGGCGAAGTACTGAGAAGCTGAAGGTTGGAGAGGATATAGCAAATTTTAGTATCCGTGGATTTTGTTGTGGAAACAATTTTACATCTCCTGTCTTTATAACTTTCGTGATATGTTTGGTGTCCGTTTCCACGACAACGGTGCCTTACTTGCACGTTTTATAGTTGAATCACATGGAGTAACAATCCAATTTTGTCGTCTGTCCATACGAATGGCCACGTACATTTGTACATTCTTAATGTTTATAGCGTATTGCTCTCTGCGTGCATGTGTGTGAAGAGCTGTCTGCATGTGGTTTATTTCATCTGCTTGGTCTGATAGTTATTACTTCATAAATCTTTCAAAAAAAAAAAAAAAGAAAGAAGAAACATCCCACTGGCATCCAATCCAATCCAACTTTATTTATAAAGCACGCTGAAAGACATGACCGTGGACAAAAGTGCTGTACAAAGAATAAACAAGACGTGCACAGTTCACATATTTCCAGAAAATAAATATAAGACACAGTCAATACAAAAAAACAAACACAGTTAAAACTAATTAAAAGTGATAAAAACATGAGTAATATAAAATACATTAAAAAGCATTCAGAATGAAAAGTCAACAGCTCACATGCCGCAGAAGGCCAGAGAGAAAAGGTGGCTTTAAAGGTGTGTTGAAGGCGTTTCAAAGCATCTAAAGTAAAAAGCATCTTCCTCCCACTGAAATTAACTGATTAAACAAAGCACACTTTCAGCAGCTTGTGCAACACTATTCAAAGGTTATTTCAATTACAATTAGAATTAATCAGAAAAACGATGATGAAGCAGAATGGACCGTGTTTCTTTTTAATCGGTGTCGGATTAAGTGCTAACATCTGTCACATTGTTGAAGGCAAATCCCCTGAAGGCTGTGAGTCATGCTTTGAGTAAACTTTGCTATTATCACCTCGCGTTAACTGTCATTATTCACCTTAATGAAAAGGTCTGATCCGCCCATTCTTCAGTGTTTGACCAGCTGAACCGTGGAGCAGATGTTGAGCCAGATCACTTGTGACAATATACTTTTGACGACCTGCAGTCTTACAGGTGAAATCTTTTCTGTGGGACCTTTTCAGTCTCTATTCAACACTGCCTGCAGCATCCCTGCCTAACTTTTTCTAAATTTACCCCACAACGTTCAGGTTTTTATCCTTATTTTCCACAGCTATTTATTTCGAGAACGGGACAGAAGTAGGTTTTATTTTCTTCTCCTCCTTCTCTTTCTTGCGGACGCTCAGCGGCGTTTTCTGCTCCAGATGATTTCGCCTCTGGTGGAGTGGACTGGCAGACAGCCGACGTTCAACTGCAACCATCTGGGGACACTTTAAGCGCTGCTAGTCGAAAACATCCGAGCTGCGATTTCGCTGCGATATAAGAGCCCGTCTTCTTTTTCTTTGTTGTCCTCTCATTTTGTCAAACACATGCACGAGATGAGGGAATAAAGAAATCAAAGAAAGACTTTGAATATCAACAAGGTGCCACATTCTGATGCCTTTAAATGTTTCAGAAAGAAGTCTTCATATTGAATTTCTCTGGCGAAAATGTCTCATTACATACCAAAACCAATCAAAATCAATCTTATATACTTATATACGGTACACACATTGGTTGGAAGATCCAAAGAATTAAAAATACAAGAGTAAGTGTAGAATACAGTTCATGTCTGAAGGACATTCAGGTTGAAAAGATGCAAAACAGGAGTGAACGCCTTATAAGCTACTCACTGGTGAATATAAACTTAAAATCTCACTCTTTTGATAATCACAGATGAACCTTATCCTGTTGACGTAAACCCACTGTGAAGGCCACACAGTGACTTTTCAGGCCACATTTTCACGACAAAGTTTTCAGGTGAAAAAAGGTTTTGTTTATATGACAACGGTGCTCGGAGCCACTAAAGACACAATTTTTAAATTAATACATATCTCCCAAAGTGGAGCACTTTCAAAATGCTCTGACTCACACCTTTTTTTGAAAACGCTGCACACTGCGCATGTTACTAGGGTGGTGTTGTCTGCACAAGTGTGCGTGGTTTCGTTACAAAAACAACCAACAGCACCCCCCAGTGACCTGACATGCTAACTACATCATTTTCAGCTTTTCTGCCGCGGAAACAGACATCGTTTTTCAAAATGTTGCCGACTTTTCTCAAATGAACACGATGTGTTTTCACTTAAACTTTAATGCTCTCACTCGAGCAACAATGCTGAAATCTTGTTCAAGAAAAGACGGATTTCTAAGGAGATTATATTGAGTCAGAACTCAAAACTTTATCAAGCCAATCAAATACATTTTTTCTACAAAATTTACGGTTGAACTTGAATCCTCTAAATAGTGTTTACAACTTGTTTATTACTGTTTTCTAGAATCGTTGCGTAAACCATTTTGATGCTTCCTACAGGCTGTTTAATTAGTGATCTTATTGGCTGCTAGTATGAACACTAGATTTTATGAATTTGGAGACCAGTTAAGACATGTGAAGGCTGCACGAAATCCGTCACTGTGAAGTGAGTCAGTATGCAAGATGCATAAAAAAACTAAACCCTCAATGAGCTGCCACAGCTTGTGACAACTAGGACAAAGAAAGATTCAAGAAAACACTCAATGCTTTTGTTGATTTTGAATCACACTGTTTCATGCACATTCAGCATCTTAGGACATTTTCGGAAATTCCCAGCTCTGTTGTACTTCACACCATGCAGGTTTGTTTTGACCGCAAACCGAACTCCTCTCAAACCGCTCACTGGCTTTCGGTTTCACTAAGTGAAACAGGCTCTGTTTTTGTTTTAAAAACACTAGGCCTATTGTGCTTTAAATTAAAAGAAAAAAACATTACCTGAACAAGAAGAAAGTGTATTTCAGGATTTTCTTTTTTTTCTTTTTTGAAGAACGTTTCTTGAAAAGAGTTAATGATGAGGGAAGGGGGATTTCATTAATTATGGTGTTGTTATGTCATGTTCTTTAGATCTAGTGCTTTTTTTTTATGTGTTTTTTTTGTAAATTGTACATAATCTAGTTTATTCAGTAGAATATATAGGGTAGGCTTAAATAATCCACTGGCTTCAGCCTGCTCCTTGTCGGTCATATAAAGTGAATGCGTTGACCTATGACCACAAATATACCATTCATTCATTCATTCATTTAGTGCTTGTGGGGGTGAATACAAGCAGACAAGCCCTGAACGATACAATTCCCAGCAGATCGTTCTCATATGGAAAAGGTCTATAAAACAGAAATGTCAAATTCATTTTAGTTGAGGGGCCACATTTAGTTTAATTTCATGTGGAGTGGGCCGGACCAGTAAAATAGTGCCATAATAACCTTTAATTTGTTGTACTTTGTTGTGGCGCAGAGTATACATGATAAATATGTCAATATTTTCCCATAAAAAACAAACAATTATTATGGAAAATGACAATAATCTCAACATGAAGCCAATTTCTGGTACAAAACACAGTGAAACGTCCCAAAAAATTCTCCTGTCACTGTTGCATTATGCATCTTTTTACAAACTCACCCTGACAGCGGGACTTTGAGGCTACTGCTAGTTTGCTGGTTTTCATGGCAGCATCACTGATATCTCATCTCAGTGTTGTGTCCTGCTGGCTGCGCTGAAAAAAAAAAAAGTGTTTTAAAAAATTGGTTTTCTCCTTTATTTGGCAGGAGGGATTGGAGACTCTTGCCGACTGGTTTGGACCTTATATTTGACACCTCTGGAAAGCATGCAAAACCCTCAATGTAATGGCGTCATTCTTCGTGAATCAACTGATTTCTTATTGCAAGGACAATTTGTCTTTCTGATAAATGTGAATGAAAGTACTGTACGTGCATTCATCCAGCAGGGTTTTGATTTCCTCTGCAGACATACACTGGACGACCTCCTGAATCTTTTCCAGGTTCGAAATGAAATTCCTCTTCCCCTCGTCTCTGGAGAAGTGTCTTTCGTAAAAGACATTTGAGTAAAGACCACCACGGCTCTTGTGTTTGCTATTCCAGGCGGCGATACGCCTAAGGTCCCGCTCAAACAACGTCACCCTGATTCGCAGCCATGAACCGTTCCCCCCCACCGACTCAATCTGCCCGCTCTCTACCCTCCTCCTCCTCTCCTCCGGCTCCCGCCCTCGCCGCCACTTCTTTCAGCTCATTTACCCATGAGTCATCGCTGTGGTTTGGACGGGGGATCAAGACACTGCAGATGGATGAGTACATCTCGAAAACAAAACCGGCTAAACCCGAGAGTTAGAGGGGAAGCCTGCATGGAAACCGCCGAAAAGAGTTTCTCGACTCGACAACGTGCCAAAGTTCCCGTCCAGCCATTCTTTTTCTTCTTGATGCCTTCGCAAGAGAAAGTGAAAAACCAGAATGCATGTTTTTTTTTCTCTCAATGTGAAGAGTAGGACCCTCCTCTGAGTGTGATCCATCAGCCATGTACATCCACCCTTTAATAAGGGGTTAAGTAGCGAGGCTCCACACCAGAGACAAATTAAGTATTACATTTCAGCTGAGTGTTGAAAAAAGTTTGATTTTAAACAAAGGTTCAAAGAGGACGAAACCACGGCAGGGAAAAGAACACATCATTCTTTCCAAACCCCACTTCCTGTGTTTTATTAAAAGCACAATATTCCATATTTTTAGATTGAAAACAGTCAAAAATCAACTTGAAATGCTGAAGACATCATGAAGGAATCATCTACTGTTGAGCGAGGCCTCAACTGTTTAGTTTGTACCAGACGGGTCATCTTTTATCCACCAAACACTCAGATGACATGTCCACTAAAGACAACCAATAAACAATAAAATAAAGCTTGATACAGTTTTCCAGTGAGATTTTACAAGGTTTTCAAGTAAAATTCGAACCATTATAACGAGTTATCACCCTTCACATAAATACACTTTGACAATATATCACCACATTAAAACACTATGAGTCACTCTTACATAGTTTCCTGTCCCAGCCATGACAGAAATACACTTCAAAGTCGTGGTCGCCACTATTTTTACGCTGTAGCCAAACAAACTGGCTCTAAAAAAGGCAGCAGACCCCGTCTTTGATCTCTGAGGCCCCGTTTACGCAAAAATGTTTGAAGAGAAAAGGCACAGTTTTTGCTGCAGAAAAGTTTGGAGTTTACACAGCTACATTTTGAAAATGATGTCAGTTTACACGGAAACAAAGGAAACCCTGAAAATGATGTAGTTAGCCTATTGGGCCACGAGTTGGCGCTGTTGGTTGTTTTCTTAATGAAAACCACACAGATGCGCATAGAGAACAATATGCTACAATAGCGAGAACACAGACTTTTCAGAGAAGTTGCTTTCCCCCTGCATTACCATAGAATCTTGAGTGTTTTCAAAAAGTAGCGTTTTCCCCGTCTCCATGGAGACGGAGCCGGAGCATTTTCTAAAAGTTGCGTTTTCAGTGGCTCTGAGCACCATTGTCGTGTGGACACCAAAAACACAACAACATTTTGTCCATTTTTACTTGAAAGCGTCATTGTGTAAACAAACATGGCAGTGAAGCCAAATACTGGAAGACATGCATTCTCTTGACAACACAAAAAAAAAAACAACTCTCCCAAATGAAAGTTTTTTTATGACTATTTTCTTAACAATACCAAAGCAAATATGACTTCCTCTTGCTATAATTAATCTTTTATTAATACTCATAATATAAAAACCCATTTAACCAGCAATGATTGGCCTTTGAAACCTCTGGACAAAATAATATTGATGCTTTATTGTCTCAACAGCATTTCTTTATGACTCCTGAACAGCCATTAACCGTAACATTAACAGAAGACTGAGGTGAGCCATCAACACTCGAAGCCAGTCTCACTTTGCTTGTTGTTGTGTATGTTTTAGTATTTGTGTAAGTTTTGTGTACGTGCTGTTTGGAGTGTTTGGGAGGTGTGATTATCCTCATCCTCACACACTGTGCTGCTGTGCCGGCCACATTCTCATGAGTTCAAGGTGAATTTAGAAGTTTTACAACTTTTTCTTTTAACTATTAAAGAGTTACAACGGCTTAATTTTTGCCTCTTTAAATCAAATCCGACCCCAGGTAACACCACAAAATGACCTGACAGATGAGTTTCATCAGTCCAGACAGCATGCTAAGCTAATGAGAGAACCCCCCCCCCCCCCCCCCCTTTCAGGAGATGTCAGTTTATTTTTCTGTAATTGGGTGCAGTTTTCCTGGTCATCCGTTCTTGTGGACCTAATTGGGCGCATTTCACATGAGCAGGCTTGACAAACACAGGGAATCAAACAACTACCCGCCGTACAGTCTCGATGCTAAAATATTCAATCTTGCATCTGAAGCCGTCGGAGCTGCTGGGGGCTAACATAAAACAGATCGCCGTTAATCTCTGCTCCAGTCAGCTCTCATTACTGGGCAACAGGGAAGAGATGCAGCAGAGCCCAGGCCCCAGACTACAGCCCTGTCGTCTACACATGCTTGATGTGGGAACATTGGTACTGACAGGGACATATATTGTTACCGCTCATATTGCTATGTTGCACAGGCTACCTTTGTTTGTGTGTTGTTTTTTAACCCCCCCACCCCCGTCCAAAGAACCTCGGAAAATAAGCCAATAATGGCCTGTTTAAGCTTGTCATTTCTCAAATTTATCATCTGTTTTCCACATATTTCCCCCCAAAAATTACAAAAATGTGAGTGAATGAGGTGCCGAGCACCAGCACGGCGAATCCAGACCTGTTCATCTGCACATCATTTATTTCGTCACGCCGGTATTCAGTTCTCAAAAGCCGAGCATTTTGAGCCAGTTAACTTGTTAACATTTTAGCTGCATGACTCTTCATCAGAAAGCTTTGGTCTTTTGGGAATTGACCATTGGCTAAGCCCCACCCCCGAACGCAAAACACGACTGCCCGGAAGAGCCAACTCGGACATCCTCAGCGCTGGCTACTTTTTTTTTGTTTTCCGAGCTATTTTTAGTAATTCAAGGTGCAAAAAATGGTCAAATGATGTGCTTGGGCCATCACCAACAATTATATGAGCCAATATATATGAGAAGATAATGGGGCTTGTCCGAGTTAGAACAGTAATCTAATGGGAGTGGGGTTTAACTAAAAGTCAATTAGGACTGGGAATTTCAGGTTTCAATAAAAAAAAAAAATTTCCAGAGAAAATGACATAAAATTAACATTAAATTGTGTCTTGTGTTTACACCCCGGCGCGAGTTGTTCCTCAGCACACCTGAGACAGTTCCTGACATCCCGATTTGAAGGGGCGAGTCCGGTTGTGTTTGAGGGAGCTGGGGAGTGGCAAGCGAGAGTTAGTGGCTCGGCAGTCCTGGTTGCTTTGTTCCGGTTGTTCACTTTAATAAAGAGGCAGACAATGATGAGAAACTGTGGCATGGGAGAGTGGATGAGAGCACGACGGTGTGCAAAATATGCAGCAAAGGATTTCTTTTTCACAGTCGGAATTTGCTACCTTTATGTTAAATATATAGCCAGAAGCACGGACTCTAACACGAACTAACATCCTAGTGCTCTGTTCACTATCCATGCCCACAGTTTCCTGGGATTGGATTCGGCACCCTGCGAAAAGTAAAGCTGTACAGAAATGGATGGATGGATGATGTGCATCAGTATGACCTATATGGAGCATTTTCTCAGCTGCAATAACAAACATTCTGTGTTAAAGTGCAAAAAAAAACACAGATTCGATGCATAATTTGTATTAACGCAGTGTTTTTCCTGTATTTAATTAATCAGAATTATTGCTTCAAAGCTCAAGCCCTGATAAATAAAAATTATTTTGTTGTGTGAGCATATGCCAGGGTTTTTATTGAATTGAAAAATGCAGCTTCTCATATCAAGCACTGAGATTTGATTGAAATACTATTATTTAATTAGCTCTCATTTAACTCGATACAGTTCTTTTTAATTCAGTCACTTGACTACTGCTGCAACTACTAAATTAGAAAATTTCTCAGTATAACCAACTAATGAGATGAACTTTAGTTTTTCCTTGTTAGCTGCACAGCCTGCATAAAATCCCTGTATTCGTGTTTAGTTATCTCTTTAAATTTGGCTCTTTTCTTTTAAATATGGCAGTGGCTATCATGTTAGCGTGTAAGACTTCCCGAGAAATATCAAATGGATATTTTACTTTAGTCAGAAATGGTCACATTTTTTTGTTATAAACCCTCCGAATCATCATTGTCAATACCTCAGGTTTTGACGATTTTTAAAAGAAACCACCTTATGTGTCTGAGCTGTTTTCTTTCAGGCTTCGATTTGTGTAAAAACTGCACATTGGCTGGAAACGTCCAATATTTGACAGGTTCACTGAGGCTCGTGGTGAAATTCAGTCAAAGAGAGTGTCTCATCGCCTGCCAGCGTGGCTGCAAAAATTCCTATTTTATTGGTCCACACCCTTTCTCCACTCATTTAGTGTCTGTATTTTCTATGGAAAGGAGGGAAGTGTGCCATCCGGTTACTGGAAGAGCCAGCCGGCCATGTGGAAAGACCGCTTCAGAGCGGCATTCTTTTATAGCTCGTTGTATAGAACGAGTCAGTTTGTGTGTGTGTGCGCGTGTGCGTGTGTGTGTGTGTGTGTGTGCACGTGTGTGTGCGCTCCTCAAGTAGTTAGGAGGGAAACCTCTCTGTGAGTCACTGTTTTGACTCTGCTCACAGGCCACATTCGGGAAGCGCTCGCTTGCATGAAAAACACTGTGTCAAAAATTGGTCTAAGATAAATTTCTAACTAAACAACATTTCATGCCCTCGTTGAGTCGACGGTGAGGAAAGAGGTAGTCTTACACGAGCTCAGGCCTGCAGCACCGAAGCGGCCACCTTGGATAACCTCAACCCAGTAGTCTGTATATTTAATAACAACCGAAAAGCTGCTAAAGTGTGTAAAATCCCAGATCTTCTTAAAGTGGTGACATACTGCACAAACCACTAAATTAAGAGTTGTTTTTACTGGAAAATATCGTAAAAGGCGAGGGGGGGAGTATAAATAGGATTAAGTTTATTAAAGAGTGTTAAATATAATGGATAGTATCTTTTTGGCAAGAGGCAAGCATGAGGTGCTTCTTCAAATTCTTTTCATGGTTTGAGTTCATAGTATGCTTTTTGCAGAATATCTGAATCAGATGAAGGTAACATGTCGTTTTCAAATTAGACTGGAGGCACCAAAACTAACTGGCCTGTTTAGCGGTTCTCAACATGAGGTCCAGTCCCCCTCCCCCCAAGCAGGGTGCTCGGCTTTGACCCCGTTGACACAACAACGTTTTCCAGTGAAGACGTAAACCTTTTTTTTGCATTGGGGTGTCCCTTTTTATGACAGCGGTGCTAGAAGTCACTTTAAAAACCTTTTTTTTTTTTTTTGAAAACACAGCATTTCTGTGTAAAAGGACATCGTAAACGCAAAACATTTCCACTTGAAACACTGTCGTGTAAATGGGGCCTTTCTCACAATCTCATCTGCACATTATTTGAAAATAACCTCGCCGTCCGGCTCAGATCTAAAGCAGACACCAGACCCATTGCTTATTTTTTCATGACGGCTTTCAGTGTTTCAGGTTTCATTGTGATGTTTTGGAAAAACAGCTGCAGCCGTTCTTAGAGACAAACTTGAGAAGAAATACTTTTCTCAACTGGAAGCTTGAAAACTGAAAAGTTCAGTGGAAACACAAAAGCTCCATAAGATCTTTCTGAGGCCACGTTTACACGTATTTCCCCCTCTACGTTTAAAAAAAAAAAATAAATCTTAATTTATACGGACCTGCATTTACAGTACACCTGGTTCAACCAAACCTGTATGAAGCCATGATAGCTAATCAGAATCCTGGAGAAAAATATAATATCATGAATTGTGACATAAATACCCACCTTCCCCCCTTTAGATGCAACCGGAGACACAGAGTTTATCCAGATCTCCACCGCAGCGGACGTTTTCAGGAATCATCGTTTGTGGTGAGTCCTAGCTGCGTTTATGTGGCCTGAAACTTTTCACTTTCAAAATGGGAAATTTAGTTTCTCTCAGCTTTCAGGTTCATTTTTACCCGTCGTCAGTGGGGAACTTTCCCATTTTCTCTTTCCAATGTCCTTTTGAGGGTCGTTGTGGGCGCGGCCCTCTGCAGGCGAACCCTCTTCTCGTGTTCAACAGTCGTCTGCTCAGCTGTGTGAGGAAATGTGACAGGTTGGACGTACGCGAATGTCATTGGCTGAAGAGAAGCCTTACGGGAGAAGCGGATAGCTGATTGGTGCAGCCGTGGACCTTTTGTGACAGCTGCCAGGCATCAGAGACTGATTGCCAACCCCCTGGAAGCCACGCCCCTTCAGGAGGAGGGAGCGGAGCGGAGAGTGCTGCTGGCCTTGTTCAAGATGTGTTTGTCAGCTGAAACTAGTGATATTCGCGCCGTGTCTTAGAAACTGACTACGTAGGGAGCCTCGTGCGTTTGTAACTCCCTCCTTCCTATTTGTTTGCCTCCCGATTTAGCTGCTGATTATTTGTGACAGCTTTTTGTTTTAGCTCTGCCTTCTGCAAGAGTCTCCTTTTAATTCACTTGTGTGGTTCTTTGTGTTTATTGTAAGTCGCCTATCTTTGTTATTGTTACGGAGTTGTTTTGGTTCTCATTGCAGCAGGTTTTTGTTACATTTGTTCAGAAGAGAGGAAAATGAGTAACTTTGTGTTAAACCTATTTCATCTGTTTTTTATATTGCTTCCCGTTTTCCTGCATTGGGCCAAGGTCATGACAAGTACGTTTTACCATGACAGTGTCCAGCCTTCTGGACAGATTATCAACAATTGGACCACTGAACGCACTCTGGGACTGGTTCAAGACACACCTCTCTCGTTGTGTATTCAGATGAAATCATTCACCTCTAAGCCATCTCCTCTCACCATTGGTGTCCCCCAGGGTTCTGTCATAGGTCCCATTATTGTCATTGTCTATCACCTCCAACTTGGCTTTATTTTCCATTAAAATACAGTTTCATTGCTATGCAGATGACACTCAGGTCTACCTTTGAACTACTGCACCGGCAAGAGTGTTCTGAATGTTGCTACTAGGTTTTTTTTTAAAACTTAACGTTTTTCAACACTTATGTACTGTGACGTTTGGCATCTTGAAGGATGCTTATACATAACATATATTATCATGATGATTATATATATTATCATCTTGACTGTTACTGAGTTAACCAACTAGTTTCAGGCCCTCCGGTCTTGTAATATCACTTTGCCCCACAAGGTGGTGTATTCAGTCAGTACTTCCTGACATTCATAGATAAGAAAATCAAATACATATTGCTGAAACTGTTGACAGTGATTCACCAATTGCATAAGAACAAATCAGTGTAAAATAAAGTCAAACCCTATTATTGTGAGATAAAACTATCTGATATAAGACTAATAAATTGCCACGTGAAAAGTGTAGTTGCCAATCTGCTTTCATAACATGAATATAAATTCAAGACTTGACATTTACCCCCCCCAATTCTTCTGAAGTTATTTCTGTCCGGTGAATCCCACACGAAGGCACAGGTGAAGCAGCATTACAGAAAATCTACTACAAAACTTGACATTTGGTATTTGGGCACTCCATTTGAACAGCAACTTTCCTGCCTCATACCAGTACCTTCTCACTTAACATTTACAAATGCATCCACTTTGCACCAGTTGTGAATCCACTACGAATTTGTCTTTTTCGCTGTTGCACTTGCTCTTTTCCATGAAAGGTAAGGTCTGCAAGTTCGTAAATCTTCACGTTTCGAAATGAGCGTTTTCACGCTGATCCAAATTAATCGGTACTTCACATCCTGCGTGCTTCTGCGAGGCATTAATGATGCCTAAGTCCGTCGTTCTGTGTGAGACAGGACGGGAATGGTGAACCGGTTGAGCGACTGGCGGGTGTGTCAGGGTGCGACCCCGCTGACTTATCCAACAGCAATGTTCTCCTTCAAGGTGAATGAGTCACAACCTCCCTCCGTCGGGAGATTTCTTTTTCCAACGGATATTTCTCTCCTCCATAAACGTTCTGTGTTGTTTTCAGTGCAGAACTCAGAAGATTTTCAGAGCTTCATTCCAGAGTTTAAAGTGCATTAACTGCAGGTTTACACAAGACGTTATGATTTGCAGTCCGTATCTGTCTGGGATGAGCTTTGTTGCCCCCGGGTGCTAATTGTTTTCTCCTGAATCCATTAGCATTTTTATGTGTACAGCTAAATGGTCTGAACGCTTCATGCAGAACTAAAAGGTTGCTGCTGCTGACAACCTGCTGACATAAGTCCTCCAACTGGAAAGACCACTGTGGGTTTTTTTTTCTTTTGCAAACGAAAACGTAGTGGACGATCAGCCATAACAATATAACCACAGACACAAGAAGTGAAACACTGGTGCCACTGCAAAAAAGGGCAGACCAGATATAAGATATAAACTTTAAATTTGAGAAGAAAATTACTTAAAACTAGTGATTTTACTTGATAAAAAATCTTTTAAATCTAGATTTAAAATCATGCTGTAATGGCGAGGGCTGAAAAGAAGTAAATAACTTTTAAAACAAAGTCAAATTATCTGTCATGTCTAAAATAGACTTTAAATCTTAGCAAGTGCCAAATAATTCGCAGTGTATCTCTTTATCAATGCACCTGTTGTGGGGGGGGGATGAGTTGGGTAGAAAGTAAACGTTTTCTTAAATATGTATATATATATTTCCTTTTCTTGTTTTTTTCTCGTAAAAACTGTAAGGATGGTCAATATCTGTAGAACGGCGTCCATTGAAGGAAAAGCCATGAGGCTTTTTGATGCCCGTGGGGAGTTTGTTGTGGGTAAGGCTTCAGATCATCCTGATCCTTGTCTCCCCCTGAAAGGACCAGCAAAATCAGAGCATGGCTCAGTAATGTCCAGAGGTATGGTCTACCTGGGGAGCAAATGAAACCAGGATGCATTATGGGCCGGAGACCGACCAAAACGTGAAACGGTTGGTGCACTCTTTGATGTAAACAGTATTTCCTGATGACGGTGCTTCAGCAGGATAAAACGCCCTGCCACAAAACCAAAAATAGTACAGGAATGACCTGAGGTGACTCACTCCAAAGTCCCCCAGATCTCATGCCAGTCGAGCATTTTCGGGACATGCTGGACAAACAAATACAACCCGACACCGTCATACCGTCATGAGGTCTCGTGGAATCCATGTGACCTTTGGCCATTAATGTTAATTGAATTTGTGTCTCAGCTAACTCAAAAATGTGTCCCGCATTTGAATTAATGCGTACCAGACGCTGAGAAGACACGCAAACAAGAACAAGACCGTGATTAAAGGAGGGGACTTGAATAGTTGATTCAGATTATATGCGTGCCACGATATTAAAACACAAACTCTACTTCCATTTCCACTTGTTGCGTCATGATCCGGTTCCAGAAAACACACGACCGAGTTTAAGCTGTGTCATCATCATTCAATTGACTGACTTCATGATTTAAATACACCTGCAGGGGCACGTATACAGCCGTAATTTATATGACAAACAGAAGAAGTTGTTCCTGCCAACTGGGGCGTAACTTGTTCTGCAAACAGGGTAATAGATTGATCACTACCTATAGAGCGATGACGCAGTGTGGGAAGGAATCTTTAATTCAATACAGTTTGATTTAAAAAATGGTATAATTGTGTATCCAACTGCACAGAGTGATAAAACTAGGGCGCATGCGAGGTCACTGTGGCATTGAACTTTAATATTTATCCACCAAAATTAAACTTCCTTACTTTCATTGTACTTTACTGATGAACGATCTTCAAGAACAAGAAATCGGCGGTAAGAAGGAGACCAGGATCCTGAGCCATGAAACAACAAACCAAAGAATTCTGATGATTATTTTATTGATGTTTGTCTTTTATTGGTCCTGATCTTTGCAATAAAGTAAAATAGAATACAGGTAAAACATCACACCTGATTGAACTACTGTCCTGTAGGCATCAATACAAAACTCCATCTTTATGAAGGAAAGATTCGATTTGTTTAGATAATTTAAACAAATGGATCATAGAATAATAAATGGTAAGACAACTTTCTTCCAAAGAGGCTCAACATAGTCAACAGACGGTGGATATTTCCCTAAAATAAGAATACACAACAACATTTCAAGTGAAACTATCATTTTTTGCGTTTTTGTTTCGGAAAGGTTTTTGCATTTACGCTGCAATTTGAATCCCCATATTTGTGATGTTGATCATGGATATTTCCTTTTTTAGTGTTCCTTTTGAAGGAAAAAAAATACACAATCCAGCAAGCTTACTTCACATGAGAAAGTTAAAACCCTCTCCAGGTTTGTTTGTGTCTGTCTTCCTGAAGCTCTGACTCACGTCGCTTCGCTTTTAGGAGAAATGACTCCCCGTTTGTTTCCGCTGGCCTCGGCCTCCTCCCTTTAACCTCCTTCACTTTCCATTCCTCTCGACGTCCCGCTCCTCTCCAGCTTATCGCCTCCTCTTCGCAAACCCCTTCAAACAGCCAAAATAAAATAAAATTGCAGGCTGGAGGTTATTGCAACACACAGATGATGGCGGGAGATATTCTCGAGCGGTCATCTTGATTAAGAGTTCCTCATTTTCTGCCACGCATTGGACTGGAATTAAACTGTTTCTGGGTTCCCCCCCCCCCCCCCCCCCCCCCCAAGTTCGTGGGACAGCAAATACAATTTGATATTCCGGAGCGCCCACTGACGATTTGTTTGCGAGCAAGCCTCCATTTAGAGCAGGATGTATGTTTCAGCACATCCATCTGCTGCTGCTGCAGCCTGTAAATGAGCCACTTGTTGAGAGGGCCACAATGCGGCTCAGAGAAACGCAGGAAGACGGCAAACAAAGAGCAGAATGGAGCCGACCTGGGGCTGTGAGGGCGTCGCAGGGCAGGAGGTCACGCTGGACGTCACCGCGATCGATTGACTGATGAGGTCCCTTTGTCTCTAATGAGGAGGGGGGGGAGGGTGCAGCAACACAGATTGTTAGCAAATTGGCGAAATAATCCCCATATGTATAAAAGTTATAACTTTTTGAGATATACACTCTCGGGATGCACCGATACCGTTATTGAGTCTGATACTGCACTGGGGACTGGTATTCGTAAATGAGTCCCATTACAACCTGTCAGGTGACGTCATCCATCAGCAACAAACAGAAAAAGTCAACTTCTCGACAACTTCACTGCTCACCAGTGTTTTATTTTTTTTTGAAAAATACCCTGGAACTGACATATGTGGCAGAGCCACATGTAATTAACCATTGGTAAAAATGTAAGTAATACAGTTGTACTTAAAGTTTCATTTATTTATTTATTTTTTCAGATGTGTTACAGCACTAGGGAAAGAGGAGATGGAACAAGCGGCCAGTAAAACAACAGTCATCAAATCAAAAAAAAAAAAAAATCCACGAACCAAAAATCCGACAAAGTCACTGAGAATGCAGAGATCACACTGGAACGCAAACAACACACATGTATCGGCAACCAAGACTCACAAAAAAAGCAGAATTATACACCGCCGTTATCAGGTGGAGACAATCACACTCGCAGACACAGGTGAAACACATCAGGGCGGGGACCTGCAATCAGACACAGGAGGGGAAGTCATGAGCCTGGAACGGCAGCATTAAAACTGAAAAATAAAACAGGAAACAAACCTGTCCTCCACTTCTGCAGGTTCTCCACTGTCGGCTGTCGGTACAGGCCAGGGTCTCGTCTGCAAACAGCATCGTCCATCCAGACGTTTCAGTTCTGACTTCAAATGTGAGCAATTGAATTGCACCTCCACTTTGAAAGGCACAATATGGGGAAAAATATTGTAGATATTACTACAGATTTCATGCTTTCTTCATATATGTCCAGTAAAGGTACAATATATCCAATTTTTATTTAAAGGTACATTATCTTGTGTTTTACATTTACATTACATTTTGTTTTTAATTTAATGGTACAATCTGTTGTTTTTATTATAAATGACAATATCTTGCATTTTTATTCATTATTAGAAGATAATGCATTTTGGTTGAAAGATATAATCACAGGTTTTTTTAAATGTACAATAGATGTTAATTGAAAATGACAGTTTTTCCTTTTTATTAAAATATTACAATATTTTCTTATTTAAAATTCTGTTTTTTAGTCAAAGGTACAATATATATATATTTTATTTTATTTTATTTTATTCAAAATGACAATATATTGTGTTTTTATGAAAAAATAGACATTTTGTTTTATTTAAAGGTATAAACTGTTTCCAGATTCATGAGCTGCATGGAGTTAATCCTCAGGTGAGCTCAGTGGGATTATCGACCTGCGCCCCGGAGTCACTGATCTCTGGTTTTATTCTCAGACTTGGTGATGAGTGCAGCCGCTTTGTGGTTGAGCCCTGCTGATGGGTCAGTGCACTAATTTCCTTGGAATTGTGCAGTTTGTGATTTGGAAGCTGTCCGGCCATGAATCAGTGATGACGAAGAGACACATTCAACTGGTTTTAAGGTGAAATGAGGCCAGAGTAGAAGCCGCCCTACGGAGTCACAACACGGCGTTCAATCCGCCCGCTCCGCATGTCGAACCATCGCCTGTCGCTTGGGAAGCAGCGCGGCGGCAGGAAAATTTCCTTCAGTTAATGTTGTGGCGCTTAGGCTGCTGTGATTAAAGCACTTTTAATGAGGCTTTTCACTGCGCTCCTTGTGCTTCTTTGGCACCTGTAATAATGGCAGCAGCCTCTTAAACAGATAATGACGGCTCTTGCGGTTCTGACTGAACAGGCCCGTGGCAGGCTAATGACATGGGAATCTCACTCCAAACACTCAGGAATTCCGTCTGCCCATGTGTAATTGTGGCCTTTTACACAAGGAATTAATGAAACGGTTGGATTTAGACTCACGTTCCTAAAAAAAATGTGGCCTTTGCTTTATTTATATCGAACTTCTCACGCAATTTCAAGTCAAATAAACGGTTTGGATACTTCTTTTTCCTCTGACTTCCTCGTTTTATTTCCATGTTTGTGCGCTTCGCTGGTGGAAAGAGTCACAACATTTGCAAATATTTCATACTGATGAGGTTATGTACTCATAACAATAAAGCCGGAGTGTTTATAAGGTGACTGGTTGTTAACAATCTCTCACACATACTTATCTGAGCAGCAGTGTGGAGCGTTTCTTTATTTGTCTAAACTCCTTTTCCGTATACTGGAAGAAACGGCTCATTGGATGAAATCAGTGGAATTTGGGGCATAATTTCTATCCAACAAACTACAACTGCGCTATATAAAGACGCGGAAATGAATCAAACCAATTAAAATGTCTGAAATTGATTTGATCCTCAAGAAATGACTCAAAGAATTCATTTCTTTCCAATACATTTCTTTATACTTCGCCATGATTGATGCACATTTGCAGAAACAGTGAAAAAATAGAGTTTGCTTAAGTAAGTTCCCAAAACAGAGCGGATTCTGTAGAAACAAAGTACCGCCCAGTTACGGCCCTCTTCAGTCGTGTAATACCAGTTTGTACCACAAAGTGGTGTGTTGAGCTACGGTAGCATGTTTAGTTCTTTTTTTTTTTTTTTTAACATCGGTTGAATATAAAGTCGCAGATGCCAACTCACACAGTGAAACATAATATTTATTAAATACACACCCAGAAAAGTGGCATGTTAATCTTACAGATTGTAAATGTGGAAAAAATAATAATTAAGACAACTAAGCAACTTATTCTGCATCATTCAGGCTAAGGCCCAATTTACATGAAAACAAGTGAAAACTGTGATATTTCAATGTGTTTATGGATTTTGTTTTCACGTAAACAAATCTACAAGTCACCAAAAATGATTATATCTGAAAACTTCAGTCAAAGTTGAGATGTGGAAAAAAACCAACGCCACAGTATGTGATAGAAGCATCACCAGCGCCATATGTGTGCAACAGTTACTTTTTCCTCACAGTAATACTTTTATTGACACGATTCCCAGCCACTGTTTTCTTTTATATTGTTTGTTTTGTTCTCTAAAGCCACATGGAGGAGGAGCTCCTCTTGTCTATCGGTCCAAACCAACGACCCTTTCATCACCAAATGACCAGGAAGTGATTTGTGCCATTCGTTGATTCTGTCACACTGCCACCTATGGGTGTGGGATGCTCATAGTCGCTCTTCATGATGTTTTTATGCAGGTTTGTGTAAATGACGATTTATTTTTGAGAACGTAGACGTGGAAATATCAGTTTTCATAAATACCTGGCTATGTGTAAACGTGGCCAGAATGAAACACCAAAACATGTTTGGCTTTGTTTTGTTTTTTAAACAGTGGAGTTGAAGATGTGTAACGCAGTAGACTTTTTTTTTTTTTTTTTTCTCGAATGGAAAATTTCCTCTTGGGAGAAGTCATCCCAGGGCACTTGATGTTAAAGCGAAAACAGCAGTGCAGTTGTGCTGAAAACCACACTACACACACACACACACACACACACACACACACACACACACACACACACACACACACACACACACACACACACACACACACACACACACACACACACACAGTGTTCATATGACTATAAAGCGGTGGTGTTTAGCACAGCTGCTGTCTGCCCAGATTTGTTATTTTCTTCTCGTCAAAACGTGGCGGATGTAAAAGACTGAACGTTATATATGAAATTACGCCCGATTGGACGTCTGCTGCTTCCACAGAAAATTACACATGAAAAACTTAAGAATACTTTTTCTGTTTTAAAGAACACTTCACATGTTTTAATCAAGTTTTTAGTTTTTTTTTTAAGTAATTTGGCACAAACAATAACTTATTAACTGTAAATTGTTTTTACATTTTGACAATCTGCTGCAATAGCACACAAAATATATTTGATTAAATAGCTTTTTTTTTATTTTTTATTTATTCAGTTCAGATAATTCTTTCAAAAAAAGACTAAATTGAGCCATTAGCTCAAAAAAGCTAGTTTCCATGTTTTCATTCAATGACATTGACTAATATAAGGCACCATGTTATCTGCAAACTTTCTGAATAATTCAGTTTTTAAAACATACTGATGATTCAAACAACTGTTTTAACCCTTAATATGGCGACAGATAATGTATGGTACCTACCATTTTTCTTCCAGTTCCAATTTTTCTATTCATTGACGATAAAATACATAATGAAAAACTCTTATTTTACACCCTCGCTCCTCATTCAGAACTCATTATAATACCGTCATCTTAAAATTATGAAGAGAATATGTGTTAAAATGCACATTAAAGGGACTGTGCATTACATTAAAGTTGATTAATAGATGCCACAAAGATTTAAGATTGATAATCATGCTTTTAATTAGCTTAATTTACCCAGATAACATGATACATAGGAGGATAGGTGTAATCTTAAGTGTGCAGCCCAACTTTTACAAAGAAAAAGTTTTAATTTGTGAGAATTTTTAAGGTAGAAAGTAATCGAAAAAGTACCTTTTTGATTACTTTCAACACTTTTTCAGGTGTCTCAGCGCAGACAGCTAATTTAGAGTGAAAAATAGAAACTAAAGTGAGAAGAAACACACTCTGCGTTGAAAACGTGTCCCCAGGCGTCCGCGGGACAGAAGCTTCTGGATCGGTTTAGGCTCTTCAGACGCCGCTCAGGGTTCGAATAAGGGCGCCGGCGTGGCGTAAAGTTGAGGCATCAGGACACGCTTTGACGACGGGCTGCGACGGTAAAAATATCGAGCAGTTTGGCAAAGGTCCTCGTGCGTTCTGAAGAGAGGCAGCAGATGTTTTCTGTTAGGTTTATGCTGCTTTGTTAGAATTAATTAGCAGAGACGAGGCATCTTCGCTTCATTACTGAAGTGTGCAAAACAAACTTTGTGGAGGAGGGAAAGAAAAAAACATCTCTATGCTAAAAAACACACCACTGTAGACACTTTTTAAAAATAGTTATTTGTCGTTTTTAAACAGAGAAATCCCTCAGCAGATGGGTTAGAACGTGACATTGATTATTGTTTTCAATATATTGATTTGTTCATCAATAAATCTTTAAGTATCCAGTACTTTTCCTGCACAACACAGTATGACACAATACAGACACAAAAAAAAGGGGAAAAAAAACAAACTAAAATAGAGTAATTAAACAGGTAGTTAAAATACAAAAGGAGAAAATGATATATATATAAAAAATACAAATATTTCCACAAAAATATAGGAACAAGAATGTAAGAATATAATTGTGTGTATATATATCTATATATCTATATATCTATATATAGATATATATTAAAGATTGTATTATACTGAATGATATACTAAGTTTGATTCCTTGCTCTTGTTGTTGTTTGGGAAACGTTTGTCTGTTTTTCATTAGAAACTGACTCCTAAATTACAAATAGACCTTAAATGTCCTTTCATTCTCAGTTACAGGGTAAATTGCATGATGCTGTATAATTTTCAGTGATGACAGTCACTCGATACTCCCGCACACGCCCTTCACTTTTTTTTTTTTCTTTCTTTTTTTTTTTTTCTTAAACCAAAGTACAGTAAGTCCACACCTCGGGAACCCAGAACACCACGTTCGCTGTGTTTGAAGAGGGAAAGTATCAGGTTCACGGCAACTAAACAAACGTGGCATCTATCTGGACCACCCTCCAGGATTATGTAGCTGTCGGAAAATCTTCATGGATTCACACACACACACACACACACACACACACACACACACACACACACACACACACACACACACACACACACACACACACACACACACACACACACACACACACACACACACACACACACACACACACACACACATATTTTTGCACAGACATGCATGCATCCCTTTCTGCACACTGTGTTCTATTTAGATCAGGTGAAAAACAGTCGAAGTCGAAGTCACTGTCATTTGTAATAAATCCAAACTGTAACTCTTTTCTTGTTTCAAAAGAGCATGAATTAACGTAGCATGCATGATAACTCCAGGTGAACCCAGGCCCAGACCCAGACACACACACACACACACACACACACACACACACACACACACACACACACACACACACACACACACACACACACACACACACACACACACACACACACACAGACGTCTGATCTCTGCTCAGACAGGCATGTTTGTACTAGACAGAGTGGCTACATTTAAAGTGTGTCTTGGCAGCGTCACTAATAATACCTGCCCCACTCCAGGTGGCTTGGTATACATATACACTTTAGAACACACACACACACACACACACACACACACACACACACACACACACACACACACACACACACACACACACACACACACACACACACACACACACACACACACACACACACACACACACACACACACACACGAGCATATGTTCTGCGCGCTGTGTGACAGTTTGGTAGCGGTGATGTGGAGGTTACCCACCCAGAGGGATCTCTTCAGTGAGAGTCAATGCATTTTAACCGCCGCAGTGTTAGTTTGTCTTTTGTCACATCAAGGTGATTCATGCCTTCAGCTTATTGGGTGTTGCTTTATGTCAAAGCCCGAACGGTATGTACGCATGTAACTCTCGGCCCCGGGAACGGTTGACAGGAACACTATGTATCTTGTAGCTTTTCCGCACAACAAAGCCAGACACAACATGACCCGATAGGCTCCGCTCTGTAAGATGGTCGGGGATTCACCAGGCAGTGGGGCGTGTTACGTAATGTCGGCACGATGCAACTTCAGTAACATGAAATAATATAAAATGTATATATAAATAGATAGAAATGTAATACTGTGACGTGAAGATGGTGGAAATGCTTCAAGACACCTTTTTACATTGGTCTTTACCGAACGAAATCACGTAAATATATAAAGCAGTGGTGTCAAACATATTTTAATTTAGACGCCACATATAGTCCAATTTCTTCTTAAGTGGGCCAGACTGGTAAAATAGAGCTTAATCAACCTTCAAATTTAAAACTTTGAAGTTTTCCTTTGTTTTGGTGCAGAGTATATGTGATGAAAATGTCTATATTTTTTTTTGCAAAACCAAAGATTTACTTCTGACAATTACTACAATCTTACCAGAACCTAAACAGGTACAGAAGATGGTTTCATCAATTCTTTAAGGTGGATTTTTGCTTCTTCCCTCGGGACGGAGGTTTTTAGTCCCAAAGTGTTTTCACAAAAGTCGTCGCCACTGAGCTCAGTAAGAGGCAGTAACAATGCACTCTGCTTTATTTGATTCTATTCATTCATTCTATTTCTTGGCTCTATTTATTCTTGTGGCTTTACAGATTTTGTGTTCTTATCCTGATTGCAGAGATTGCTTTTATTTCCATAAGGTTATTTTTTCATTGTGTTATTTCATTTTTTTATTTATCTCTGTTGCTCTTTTGGTGAAGAGCATAACACACAGTGAAACCGCAGATTAAGTCAGAAATCCAACTAACTTCTCTGCTTGAAAGAGGTAGTTTAACTTATTGAATAACTACAAAGCTGAATTGCGAGCTCCTGCCGGTTCCATGTTTGCGTTCATTCCGCAGGTCACATGCAAACACATTCAAATGAGGGTTTTTCTGTGCATTAATGCTTCGATTGGATGGAGCCCTCACGAGCGTGGAGGTGGACATGTTAGAGCAAATACATGCAAATCTGAAAAGAAAATGAGAAGAGCAAAAAAAAAAAAAAAAGAGTTTAAAAAGAGGTGAAAAAAAAAAGTGGCCCAAAAGCTTCCAGTGCGTAAGGTTTGAACTCCTCTCTGGGGTCTTGTCCATGTAAAAATCCACTTTAACTTTACTGATGGTCTTGCCTCTGTAATGGTTGTCGACTATAAACTGCCTGGTTGCTGTGCTGACTTGCTTCACTTTGCCTCGGACCGTACAAAATGTACAGTTCAAGCTCGCTGTGTCGTCAATCTACGGTATGAAGCCACGAAGGGAACCACATTCACCATATTTGTTTATTATATGCAGCTTGTAGGTTTATGCCAGTCGCGCTGCCGGCAGTTATCACAAATAACCTCACATGAGCGGCTGAATGTAATGCAAATATCTATTTTCATTACATTTAAAAAGCTCTCAAAACGTTTGAGGATATTCTTGCCAGGACTTGAAGCCGTTGCTGTGCTTACTGCCACACACTGCTTCTTTTTCAAGCTAAATTTAGGATAGATTAAAAGTGGCTGTGGTATTATCATAGTTTACATTCACTTTAATTCACTTGTATTTATAGTGCAACAGTTAGAATATATGTGTGTTTGTGACTGAGAATTTACGTAAAAGTGTGGCATTTCGCAGGTATACTTCAAGTGAAAACGAACATTACTGCTTGTGCCCCACACAAACATGAATAATACTACAAACACACACACACACACAGACACACACACACAAACACAAACACACAGGAATTGAGTGGCGCACAACTGCATGCAAATGAGGAAGTGTCAGCCTGATTACAAAAACTCCTCAGACCAGTGATTTGCTCCAGCGAAGGCAATTAAATGGTACGGCGAGCACAAGCAATTAAACTCAGGTCAAAACTTTACAGCTGCATATTTCCTACTCCACAAGTGTGTGTGACATCTGATCACTACTAATTACTGCAGGAAGTCGGGCCTTTTTTCAAAATGTTCCACCACGCAGGAATAGAATCACATCTCAAAAAAGAAATCTCAACAAAGTCGAAGCCAAATACAATGTAGAAAGTGAACGTTGGCGCTGGGAGCTGAGGGGCAATATTTTCTGTAAGAAAAGGGCAAAACAAGTCAGTGTGGAGTAGAAACAGGAAAGAAAAGTCCTATGCTGATGATGTGTGAGTATTATTTCTACGGCAAAATGACAACACATGGACAATAGCCACAAAAGGAACACTTTTTTCATTTATTGCATCATGGTTTTTCTTATATATTTATTTGTAAACAAAAACACAAATGAAAAAGTAAAACAAGAGGATCCGAGGTTTATCTATCTGTATATCTATGTTTATATTCTTCATATTCTTTAAAGTAATATTCTTTTTTCAATCACGCGTAATATTTGTTGTTTTATTGTACAAGTTAGTTTTGAAATTTTGAAATATACTTAAAACTATACAAACTAAATATACTTTTTTGAAATTTACACCACAGATATTATATATAGAGTCCAGACAATTTGGCAGACGTCAAATCTCTGATTGCTCTTGTTTGTATATATTTATAGATGTATGGAATAAGTAATTAATAAAACACCCCAAATCTACGAAAATGTTTTTATTTCTTCACTTTTTGAAGAGAAAAACAGTACAATAGGTCGCAATATGTCATTTTTGGTTTAAAAAAAAAAAAAAAAAACAGTCTGAATTTATTTCTGTCAATAAAATAAGTGTTTAAGTTAATCAATTTAATTGATTAAATTGGTCAGTTTTAGACAGTATAATATATCATTTATAAAGATTTCAACAAATCTCACACAAAGAGCATTACAAAAGGAGTTCTTTTTACGTTTCCTGATTTAAAACCTGTGTTTTTATTTGAGGTTGAAATGTGTGTAAAGTGTTTTTTTATATATATATATCCATGAGGGAAACACAACCTAGTTTCTTTTTAAAATCTGGTTTTATTTAGGGTTAAATAATCATGTTGTGAACTCTGTGTGTGTGTGTGTGTGTGTGTGTGTGTGTGTGTGTGTGTGTGTGTGTGTGTGTGTGTGTGTGTGTGTGTGTGTGTGTGTGTGTGTGTGTGTGTGTGTGTGTGTGTGTGTGTGTGTGTGTGTCGCTCCATTTATTTTTAGACCACAGGCAGGATATTAGGTTTCATTAAACGCCCCAGACCCCTTTCTTTTCCCCTACTATCGTCGTCTCTCTCTCTCTCTCTCTCTCTCTCTCTCTCTCTCTCGCTCTCTCACACACACACTCAGTCACAGGGGCGAGGTGGTTGGCGTTGGTGTGGTTTCCTGCTGGTGTTGTGACGTGAGGCGGCTCTGCTGGCTGGGGAGAAAGACTTCTTTGTATACGGCCGTCTCTCCCTCCTCTCCCCTCCCTCTCTCTCCCCTCTCTCCCTCCACCACTGACAATTATTTTCCCCCCTCCAACCCTCAGCTGACAGTTCACTGTGTTAAGCCTCTGTCGTCATCCGTCTGTCGTGCCATCCCAGAGAGAGAGAGAGAGAGAGAGAGAGAGAGAGAGCGGAACAAAAAAAAAAAGAAGAAGAGGTTTAGATTTCAGCAGCTGCAGCGAAAACAGCCTCAAAACTGAAGCTTTCGCTTATTTTCCAACTCCGGGCCACCCAAGGTTATCCAGATTTTCTTGAATCCAAGCTTCTCTCTGGTAGTATTCGTCACTCGGCCCTCAGACGGACCCCCTTTGCTCTTCCCCGAGACGACTCGGGGCCCCCGGCCGGCATCATGCGGTTTCTGGGGCCGCGGCAGAAGCGACGGTGTCAACAGTCGGGCTTGTGTTTGGGCAGAAAGCCTAGTTTACTGTCTTCGGAAACACACTCGACGTGCACGCACGGCAGTTTCCCTCCACAGAGAGCGCGCCCATGCCAAAAACAACCCGCACACACATCAACAGGCCGCTGCCAGACACTTTCTGCCACAGTGACTGCTCTGATCTCCTCCTCCTGGTCTGACTCTCTGTCGCCCTCTTCAGGAGACATTGCTCTATTAACACCCCCTTTAAAGGGAGTTTAGGACGCTCATGAGCATTGGGGAGGGGGGGGGGGGGGGGCTTTCTGAGCTGTGTAGCTCTTTTATTTGCTCAGTACGACAAATAGAAACTGGAGAGATGAGGATGAAATCATTGTTGACAACCTCCAATATAAAGATGACATACTGAGCGTTTTCAGCTTAAAACTTTTTTATGGATTAAATCCGTCTGTGATGGACCGGTGATCTGTTCAGGGTGAATCCTACCCTCGTCCACACTAAGCTGGGATTGGCTCCAGCTACCTGAGACCCTGAACAGGAGAACAGGATAGGTGCAAAAGAATATAGATGGATGGGTAAATAGTTTGTCTTTAAATGAACATTAATAGATAACATATGTAACAACCAATGATGTAATAATGGTTGATAATATAATACCATTAATCTAGTCATTAATCAAATAATTTCTAATGTAATAAAGCCAATAATATTATATTTTTTTGTCTTTTTATTGTATTAAAGCTACTAATCTGAAATTCTGGCCATTTTAGAAGCGATGAATCCAATAATGTGATAACGTTGTCCGTTTTACATGAAATATAGTCAATAATGAAATGGTTTTGTTGATTTTAAATGTAATAAAGCTAATAATGCTATACTGTTGGCCATTTTAGGTGTCATTAAGGCCAATGTTGTAGTAAGTTTGGTCTTTGTATTGTAGGAACGCCAATAATGTGATAATGTGAGCAATTTTAAATGACATAAAGCCAATAATTTAATAGGATATTTGAGCAATTATCCAAACTAAATATTTCCAGTAATTCAAAATGTTATTACATTAAAGAGCAGAATAAAAACAAATTATAAAATAAAAAAAAAAGTAAACACTGCAGCTGATATTTTGTTAATAAATCAAATTTACCATTTTGATAACACATAAATAAAAAGTGCATTTCTTAGGGGGGGGAAATATTCTTTTTGTCTGTACTTTTTTGTGGGAGTTTGCCCTCAAATTCTAAATAAAAGAAACTTCCAAAAGAAAAATGTACCCAAGGGCACGTTTTCCAAATTAATAGTAATTTGGAGCCTCTCAACTAAAAGAAAACGAAGAAATATGGACTCAAACTGAAAGTCGACATGTTGAAATCAGTGACAGCCTGTAATAACATACTCATTATTACTTTGATTTAATAGCAGTTTTAACGCCGCTGAAATCTTACAGGATTAAACAAAGGCTGCGTTAAAGTCTATTTGAGACGATGAGTCTCATGGGGGATCAAACGGGTTTGACGTCGCTCTTTTCAGCGACGATGGGGGGGGGGGGGACACTGAGGAAAGTAAGCTGAGGTCTCCTCTTAACAGCTAAATCCATCTGTCGGCCGCCATTCTTCCAGGCGTCGTGCAGAGACTCGCTGGGATCAGACAGTGACAGGTGGATGTTTGATGGATTGCCTCCGTCTCCCTCGGTGAGCGATGAATCCCCTCAGCTCCTCAGACGAGCCCTCGGAGCTCACCCGCATGTCCACGGAACTCTCAGCGGCGGCGAGCCTCGCCAGGTTGATAATGTCTGTGTCAGAGTGACATTAACATCCATTTGTTTCGCTCTATCGAGCTTCCACTTTTCTGTCAATCGGCGAAACTTGACACACGCTGGAAAATAGAAGCCCACGTGTCTCTCCAGGCTTTTATTTTGTTTTTTGTTTTTTTTTCCTTCCAGCCCATTCCTCAATCTTCTTACATTTTCTAGTCTGAAGATTAATTTCCCCCGGGAGCCACATGTTCAGCCAGGTGATGTAATTAATCACTTAGAGAGGTTTGTGCTTTATTCAGACGCAGGTGGAGAGGTCCACGTGATCTGAAAACAACATTGGATAGTACGCAGTTGAACAGACCGGCAAAACGGCACCGCCTTCAGAATAAGAAGGTTAAACGTCAATGAATGCAATCGAAAGATAAATCTCGACATCTCACTGTCGAGGTCTATTCCACGTGATCATTGATCATCTGGAAAACTCTCGGTTTAAGCGTGTGTGAGTGTGTGGGAACTTCACGCTATCTTTAGTCTCTTCGTCTTGAGATTTGGACCAAAAACTTTACATCTCTTCACAACTAAAACTGGGTCATCGATGTTTTCATTTCCCCCGTGACTCACTTTAAAATCATGTAGTTTGTAGTTTGTAGTTGTTGCAGTTTTGCAGTCTTGCAGTTGGTGGAGTGCTTGTCTTTCAGTTGTAGGGTTGCGGGTGCGATTCCCCATCTCTCCCTGTCCCCATGTCAAAGTGTTCTCGGACAAGACCGAACCCCAGACTGCTCCCATTTGATAAACAGTGTGCCTTGTATGGCGGCTGCCTCCATTGGTTGGGCTGGTAGAGTGAGCCCTTGATTGGACGGTTGCAAGTTCAACTCCCCGACTCGCCGTGTTTACATGCCGAAGTCTCCTTGAGCTCAACACTGAACTCCAAACCGCTCCCAGCGGATGGTAAAAGCACCTTACATGTTGCAGCCATGCCCATTGGTTGAGGCGGCCACTGCCTCAACCAATGGGCATGGCTGCAACATGTAAGGTGCTTTTACCATCCGCTGGGAGCCATGCCCATTGGTTGAGGCAGTGGTGGCCAAGAGGTTGGAGAAGAATTGGACATTCGTAGGTTTGAATCCTGCAGCTGACGGGTCACTGCTGTGGATCCTTGAACAAGACCCGATGTGGCTCCCCACCGCATCCTTGAAAGGAGACGGGTCAATGTAAGAAAAAGGAATTTCTCCAAAGAGATTAATGAGGACGATGAGTTTAGATCAGTTTTACTTTAATTCAGCTGGATGATGAAGAGGTCAAAGTACCCCAGACCATATTTAATGGAAAATGTGAAGGAAAAATAAATGCACTTTTCTATTTCTTAATCACATCTTGAATGCCGATGAGAACTCTATCTGAAGTTAGAAACTGGCAATTAAGATAATCGGGGTATGAAAAAACATATTAAATCGTCTTTTTCACCACGGCTTTTATTCAAATGAAATACTTTTTTACTCTGGATTTGATCGCTTTTATCTGTGACACTTTTTCCTCCACTTTTAAAAAAAACAAAAAAAAACCACTTGAACTCATAAAACCGAGAAGGGAGATAATGATATTTTTTTGTCTATCATTCAGACACAAAGGAGCTTTTCCACTGTGGCGGAGCAAAGCTTTTGTGCGGCGATCCCTGCAGCAGGATCCATACGAGCACAGGAGACGTGTCATACAGGAGAACGTACAGAACACGAGCATCCTGTGGCCTCTGTGTTCCCGCCGCAAACCCCTTCAGTGAATTGAACGCCCACGCTGCATCTCCCCGTTACGTGCGGCTTTTTTATTTAGCTCCACCCGACACCGTGATGTGAAAACCACCCGGGTTGTGACATGTACTTTACAGAGCGACGGCCGACACACTGCTTAAACGGGTAAAATAGAGGTTGGATGCATTATTGCAACTGGTGTCACCATCGTGAGGAACACTGGAACACGGCGTGCGGCGAGTTTCTGTTTGGTTGGAGTGAATCATGTTTCTTTTCTTTTTTGTTTTCACACTTTGGTTGAATCTGAAATGAACGACAGCGACCAGTTCTTTAGTGGAAGTTTTCCCATTATGGCTCTTTTTCCGGCCACTGATCATACAAAAGTGAAAAAAGTAAGAAAATGCTACTTCTGACGTTTGAGGACTGATCAGCCAGAACATTAAAACCACCGAGAATGGACGCAAAACCAGTAATTATAATTTTAAAGTATTACTTGTTTGTGTGTGACTTGAATCAGGGAGAAAATCAACATGTTGTCTTGAAACTTGATGTATCGATGTTGCAAAAAGAAAACTTCCTTCCTTCCGGTTGCTTCCCTTTTTCTGGAATTCAGATCTGTTTGCACAAACAGTGTGATATGTTTTAACTTTGGCTCATGCAAGCAGGCAAACACAGAAGCAATACCTGTTTTTAACAGACTGCTCTTGTGTAAACAGGCCTAATGCATATGAAACCACCATTTCAATACGTGTCTGTACAGGATTCCTGTCATAGTGTCATTTTTCAAATGAAAAAAAAAAAAAAGGTTCTGCCTTGACATAGCAAAATGATTTAACAAGAAAACGGCAGAAACACTAGAAATGATGTAGTGAGCATGCCAGGTCACCAGTCGGCTCTGTTAGTAATCTTTTTTTAATGAAACCATAAACACATGCGAGCAGAGAAAAATATGCTATAAACATTATCAATAGCGAGTCCGCGGACATTCGTATGGACAGACGATGAAGTTGGATTGTTATGTGGTGTGCATGTGCTGAGCCCGAGCGTTTGTGAGAAAGTTGGATTCTTGCCCATTTACGCAAAGACGGAGTCGGAGTGTTTTCACAAAGCTCCACCCGGGGAGCTGTTTTCAAACAGTCTAAGTTGTCGTGTAAAAGCAGAAGTTTAGATTTTCCACTTGAAAATGGGGCTTAAAACACCAAAGTATCAGATCAGATAAACATAACCTCACTGCATCTTCATTAGTTCTCAATATGAAAGTGTTTAATGTGTTTAATGTGTTTAACGTGCCATTTTCTTTGAAAAAAAAAAAGAGAAGACACATAAGGGAGCTTTTAAAAAAAATAAAGACTACTGTATTGGATCATTTTTAAGTTTTATATCTTTAACTTTAGCATTTCTTTTACCTAAAGTCATCACACAATTTTTAAGGAAAGTGATGAATTTTAGTTTATCACTACATTGGTGCAGAAATGAGAAAATACCAGAGACACTCAGCCAAACCCAGCTTGTATGGGAGTGTGTGATATAAAGTGATATAAAGAAGTGTGTGATATAAAGAAAGGTTGAGCTCTCAGCGCTCCAAATAGAGAAAATATCAGACATGATATGTTCACAAAGGCTCTTTGTACAAAACCTGAATGTTGTGGTGTGAAGTCATACATTCGAAGAAAAAGAGCACATGAGTAACACGGAATAGTAACATCTTTGGTGTGGATTTGATGTGGGATGAAAAGATGAGAGCAGATAATTGAACATGTGGCCAGGCCTCACAGAGAGACGACTAATTAAAAAAAAAAGAAAAAGACTTGAACTAGATAGAACCGCCACTGTTGCAATACAACGGTCACACCGAGGTTTGCACCAGGCCAGGGTCATTACCGCAGGTGTTGGTGTTTAAATGCAGCTTTGTGCACATGCTACTATGAAGAACTTCGAGCCGCACGTAAGCCTGCTGAAGCCGCTGCCGCGTCGTCTGCCGCTCGCTTTCCATGTGGCGAACACACGGCTGAGCTTTAGCCAGAGCTCAGTGTAGTTCAGGTGTGGAAACGAGACATTTTGCAACACGTTTGCAGCTCGATTCCAAAAACCCAGTATTGTGCAGCGACGCTCCAGATTCATGTCTCTTCACATGCAGCTATGGATAGAGCAAACACGACGCCAACAGCCACCTTCCTTTGTCGAAAAGAATTCTTCCTGGGGGATAGGTTCTCCATTCCCCTGCACGGGTGGATTAAAGATGTGTGAAGAGCTTTGGGACCTGTTTACAACAACAACAACAACAACAACAACGACAACGACAACGACAACGACAACAACCACAACCACAACCACAACCACAACAACAACGCTTTCAAGTTAAAAAACTGGAAACTTTAGTTGTTTTGAGTCTGTTCCCGTGACAACGGTGCTTGGAGCCCCTGAAAACTTTTTGAAAACGCTCCAACGCTGCTATTCTGCTTGTGCTCTCGATCTCGCAAGATCTCATTTGGTACTGGAAAAAACCATCTACGATCTATTTCACAACATTTAAGACTCTTCTCGTGGCTTGAATACTCTTTCTTTAAAAAAAAAGTCTGGCTTTTTTTTTTTTTTTTTTTCAGGCTGAAGCGGTCAAATGTTGATATTTTGGGCTGAGATGAAGTCAGTCAGTGAAACATAAACCCGCTTTGACAGCTACAGAGTCTGTTTGTAAACATATCGACTTTGGTGTGATCGATTTAGGTAACTGCCGGTTGGAAATGAGTGGAAATGGTCTTATTTTAGTGTGCTGGTTTATTATCTGTGTAGAAGTGAGACTTTTTATGGGAAGTATATTTGGAAGATTTTTTTTCCTAGTAGAGCGACTTTACCCTCTCTGTCATGGACGACCACACCAGGAGAGGAACCTGGCTGCAAGGTGGTAGAACAATACCGGAGCTGAGCTGTCAGCACGCATCCAGCTCAGCCGAAGTTTGTAGGAAATCACGCTGCAGTTCAAACCCATCATTTTTGGTCTGTTTGAGTTAGTCATTATTAAATCTGATATTTTCAACTCCACGTGTTCCTGGGAAGATGACGTGTGTTCGTCATTTGCAGGGCAGTTTAGGACTGGTGCCATCTGCTGCTGCAGATAAGTGAAGTTCAGGAGCAAAAAACAGGCCGCCGGAGGCGGAGTTTTATTGTTTCCCGAATCACAGATGAAGTAAAGAACATGGATACACTCTTACACACTTAATACTCTGGTTTACTCTCTTTGTGACGGGTTGGATCATCCACTCTTTATGCTGATTGGCCGTTGACCATAACGACTGCTCCGGGCTGCACAGCATAACAACCATCATCATTATCATCGAATATGATACAGCATGGTGCAATTTCATGACTTTAGAAAAACTGAAAAATTTCAAATGCACTTTGAAGTATTGAAAAAGTTCTTTCGGAATACATTATACACATGCATGCCAATTTAAATCACTATATACAATGCACTCCTGTACCTTGGTTGCTCCCATACCTTTACCTAGAAACGAGCGGTGCGGATCATTCCCGAGGTTGCTTTTTCCAGGTCACACTCATAACTAGTTTATTCAGTCAAAGTTGATCAAATTTAAGGATCTCGCAAACTATAATACGTCAATATTTTTCTGTATAGTGTTCAACAAATTATTGCCGACTAACGCACTACATTTCTTTTCAGTTCGAGAGAAGAGCTCGTAATTTGAGATGATATGGAGATTTTACATTGCCGGGGGCTCAATCCACTTGGAAAAGTTTTTGTGTGTCTGTGTGCAGAGTAAAACTTTTATATAAACATCAGGTCTGGGCACAATCTAGAGAGAGTGGGTCTGAATCTTATATCAATACTCTGTCTACTAGTGTTGATATGTGCTTTTATTTCCTTATCATTGTTTATTACCATTGCTGGTAAGTTGTATTGTATTAAAATTGTTGTATAGACGATTGTCAAATCAGTTTTCAGTCCACAGTTTGCGGAAAAAAAATGGAGGATGTAACAGTGACGCTCATTGTGTAGAATACTATTTGAAAATGGGGGTGGGGTTAAGCTGTATTTTTTTTCCCGCCCAGTAAACGCCACCTGGGTCTCAGTGTGAAGATCTGTCAGCGTCTCCACTGATCCGGTGAGGACCCGTAATGGGAAAGGATGCGGACGTTTGTGCGTGGGACACAAAGAAAGGTCAGGGACCGGCGACGCCACACCGATTATACCCTCCGCTTCAATCAGCTCCCACTTCTCACATCTGGCAGCCGAGAAACTCGCGTTCAGCTGCCTTTTGTCAGACGCTGAACAAACAACGTGAAATCTATGCCGCTTGATTTGTGTGCATTTGTGTCGCAACCTGGAAGCCAGGACGAAGTCTCAGAGCCGCTTTGCCTCCTGTAATTATTCAGTAGTGTTTCCTTATTGTGAGAGCAATTTATTTATTTATTATTTATTTAGCAATTTTATTTATTTTCTCCTCCTTTATATTCTTTATTATGATTATTTGTTTTTATTTTTTTTACTTTATTTAGCTGTTTTCATACTGGTTATTAGAGCACTTTATTGAAATCCACGTGGAATACGACTAAAATATAGATTAAAGCTAAATGTTTATTTGCAAATTTTCTCTTTCCGAAAATGTCAGGGAGCGAGCGCTGACGAGTTCTAGTTAGAATAACTCTCATATAACCTCGAGCTGCTCATTTTGATGAGGGCGTCTGATTAGAACACACATTATTTTTTATTCTCGTTGTGCTGCGGTGACACATTAACTCAGCTGTCAGCACTTTGTGCGTCAGTCTGACGGCTGAGTCACTCGCTGGAGTTCAGCTGAAGTTACTGGGAATTCAAGTGGCGGTTGATTTAATCCCTCATCATTAAAGTCTGATTCATTTAAGTGTGAATGCTTCACTCCACGTGCTCTGTGAGCCTGGGACTGTAAGACAGCTTGCAGACCGCTCTGAATCAGACGGAAGCTGGTTTTTATTCGGGGCCATGACAGATACAGGAGAATACTAATGTTTCTGACAGTCGGACATTTTTCATGTTGTTTGGACAGCCGGGCCAGACAGCGAGACAGAGAGAGACAGCAGCTCTAAAACTTTGTGATGAATAGAATAGAATAGAAATGGTTTATTAATCCCAGAGGAGAATCCTTGTAGCTCTCGCTCCACACAGAAAGGAACACAGAATAAATAGCATAGAAGTCAAAATATCAATACGACAGTATAAAGATAAACAGGTAATGATAAATATGAACATACACAGGGCTAAGCGGTGACTGGTATGAGCATAGAAGAATGAAATTAAGAAAAAAACACAATAAATACTCTTTACAAGGAGGAGTTATAGAGTCTTATTGCTAGAGGAATGAAGGATCTCCTGGAGGGGGAGAGACATTGTTCATGACAAAAGGAGCTCAAATCAAGCTCACGGAAATCTGAGTCATTTTAATGTTTTAATTGGCGTTGACCTTGCAATCAGACACGCATGCATTACTGGGAAAAGTCGTGTCATTTTGGGGAAAATGGAACGCAGGCGTTTTTAAGTGAAATTGCTAAACGTTTATTGCATTTTAAGGGTCCGTTTACAAGAGGGTTGTACTTGGTGCTACTGAAAATGCAAGTTTTCATAAAAGTTCTCCAAAGTTAAAACTTTTTGAAGACGCGCCGAATCCTCAAGCACGCGCGCGCGTGTGTGTGTGTGTGTGTGTGTGTGTGTGTGTGTGTGTGTGTGTGTGTGTGTGTGTGTGTGTGTGTGTGTGTGTGTGTGTGTGTGTGTGTGGTTTCCTTTCAAACGCAAACAGCAGCGCCCACTTGTGGCCTGTTACGCTAACCACATCTTTTTCATCGTTCCTGAAACTAAAATGCTAAAGCGATGCGTTTTTACTCGAGGTTCAGAAGAACATTTATTCAGAGTTGTATATTTACTGTTCAAACTGTATCCAAATAAAATAAGGAATAATTACATTTGCTAATTTTTTTTCTGTTTTCTGTTTATTGTTAAAAACTCCTGCAGAACAGAGAAGAAACTACTTTTAAGCACCTATGACAAACAAATAGTAACACACTGCAATTTGTAAGCGTCACATTGGCTTCAAATACACAACTCCAACTCTCCCAAAAAAAGTTAAGACGATAAAAACAAGAGCAGAATGTGATGGTGCAAGTGATTTTTGAGGCCTCGTTTATTTGAAAATACCACAAACACATTTACAGAGATTCTGAGTCGGACACAACATAGAAATGATAATTAAAAAAAAAAAAAAGCAACTAGGTGTAAACACAGATTAAAGGCAGAAAAATGCAATCTGTGTGCTCCTTCTGCGTCAAAATCAAACCATTGTCTGTGAGCTCAAGAACAAGTTCAAAACACCACAACGTAAAGACGAAAGCAGACAGACCGACTGATGGCTTCTCTGGGCCTGAGCTCCTCTCGGTCCCGTTTACACGACAGCAGTTTCAAGTGAAAATGCAGAGCTTTCATTGCGTATTGGGTGTCCGTTATATGACAACTTGTGCTTGGAGCTGGTGAAAACGCAACTTTTTGAAAAGGGCTGCCAAGGTGGAACTCGAATCCTCTGACTCTGTGGGAACAGAGAAAACGCAACTTTCTGAAAACGCTCGGACTCTTGCGACTGTGGTAAATAGTTCCCCTGTTTATAACGTATTCTTCTCTGCGTGCATGTGTGCGTGTGTGGTTTCATTACAAACAACAAACAACAGCACCAACTCTGGCCTGGCACTCTAACGACTTCATTTTCAGCTCGTCCACCGTTTCCATGTCAACTGACATTGTTGTCGTAACGGTCATACATTCCTCCAGAATCAAAATGATGCGTTTTCACTTGAAACGTTGTCGTGTAGACGGGGCCTCTGATGAACTGAGGTGAAGTAGTTAAGGTGTCCCGTGGTCTGACGGATCCATCCATCCGCAAAATTATTTTATTAAATCATCACACGCACGCACGCACGCACGCACGCACGCACGCACACGCACACGCACACGCACACGCACACACACACTCATGACCATAAAAGATTTCACTTCAAGTGTTTTTCGACCATGAAAGCGACCTCTCAGAAATGCCCCCTCACTTGTTGTGAGGCTTCAGCGCTAGCCACTTCACATCTGTGCAGCCTGATGGATCGACGTGAAATTCTTTGCTGACGTGTCCTCCGGGATGGAGACGACAGGGACCGTCCAGCTGAAGCAGCCCACTAATGCGACGCATTATTTACAGGTTTTTTGAAGCAAACATGTGCATCCAGAGAACAGGTGTTTCTCAGGAAAACCTTTGTTTATTTCAGCAAAATGACGTCAAACCGCATTCTGCGTGTGCGACAGCGACCTTGCTCTGCAGTGAATCCAGGTGCTCTCAGGCACGTGAAGTCGTGTAGTTATCAGGGACGGGACATGTTTCCTTAAAACCGACAAGTTTGAAACGCTTTTGGTATGTTTGCGAAACAAAGAGCCCAGAGGTTAGCCTGCCAATTCCTATATCTCTCCAACGAGTTGCTGGCATCAAGTTTAATTAAAGTATTTCAAATTCTCAGTTTCCCCTCTTCTGATATGACGTCCTTGTCCCATTTCCACGAGAATCCAATATTCAATACTAGTCATTTCCAGAACATTATACATTCTTCATCCGTCGTCTGAGCGGATTATTACTAAATCTGCAAACATCATCGGGTTTTATAGGAACTGGGAACCTTGCCTGCAGCTTTGTGCCGTCCTCCGATGTGTGGGACTGCCCTGCGTTGCTTGGCAGCTCGGCGGGCGACAGCGCTGGCTGGTCTTGGCAGTGGAGCCGAACGCGCCAAACGCAGTTAATGTCCATCTGTATTGTGTGTCTGTTTCCCCACGTCAGGTTGTTAATTAGTTGCATTCATTAACATAAATAATAAGCATCTCCTGGTCTGTTCCTTTTGAAAGTTTGTCCCGTTGTTACTCGTGCCAAATGTCCTCCGGGCGGAATTAGCAAGCCATTTCAGTGTTAATGGTCGGAATCAATTTGCTCGGTTGTTATTGTTGCCTTCCTCTGCAGCCACGAACTTGATCTCGGCGTTGGCAGTCCTGGAAGCCATGCTGCTGTCTCTGACCTTGTGTTTGAACAGGAAGGGGAAGGTTTTCCTGAAGGACTTCTGAAAGCTGGCCCCCATGAACCCGTACACGATGGGGTTGACGGAGGAGTTGGCGTACGACATGCAGTTGGCCCAGGTCTTGACCTTGTACGTGGCGTAGTTTGGCTGGTAGTTTGGGGAAAAAGACTGAAAGAGGACGAAGATCTGGATGGGACCCCAGCAGATGGCGAAGAGGAGGACGATCACCACCACCATCTTGGAGACTTTGCTCCGGATGCTGATCGTCCTCTCTGACAGGAGGTTGACCTGAGGAGGATACCAGAGGTCAGGAAGTTTATCGAACATTTTTTTTCTTCCCTCAACTGACCGAATAGTCACGTCATGAAAACCAAGATACGGAGGCCACAGCAGAACAGACAGGTGTTGTGCTGAGAAATAGATGCGACTCCAAATGGAAGTCCCCCCCCCGCCCCGAGAGGCTCCAATCTGGCCAAACCACCGAGCAAATGGTAGAAACGTCAATGAAAGCATTTATTTTTTTAACAAATTCCTCAAGATTAGCGGATACAGCACGACACTAAGACCCGAGCTGAGACGTGAGTGATGCAGCCTCAAAATCCGGAACTTCAAACTGGCTTCAAAGTCAAGCTGTCAGGGTGAGGTTGTAAAAAGATGCATGATGCAACAGCTATAGGAGAAGTCGTTTCACTGTATTTTGTACCAGAAGCTTTCATTGAAAATGGTTTTATGCTGACATTGTAGTGATATTCGGTGGTAGTTTTTTGGTTTTGGGAAATTATAGACATTTTCATCACATATTCTCAGAGAAAAACTTGAAGGTTTGAATTTAAAGGTTATTATTGCACTATTTTACAGCTCCGGCCCACTCACGATGAACTTTGTCCCTGAATTGAAATGTGTTTAACACCCCTGCATCAGAGGATGGTCAATTCTAATAAAAGGAAATACGTTTATGTTAAAAAAAAAGAAAAGAAAACTGCATGCACTGAATGAAAGGCTTGTCGAATCATCAATTCTGATAACTTATAATGAGTTTCTGCCGCCAACTTCAGTTATTTGATGCAAGACGTCATTGTGCTGATCTGCGTTTTGTCTAAAACTGCCACTGTGACTTGTTAAATCACCCAGGGAATATCTGAACGCTTTCCAAAAACTTTATTAAACTACACTGAGTGATTCTGACACTTCCACACAAAACACTTTAACAAATGCTGCTCTGTGCAAGAAAATATGATCCAAAGTAGTCTCGATTTATTTTTCTTATTTTTTGGGAATTTTTTGTATTGCTACCTTCATCTTGTAAACATTTAAGTTACTTTCAAGAACACACACACACACACACACACACACACACACACACACACACACACACACACACACACACACACACACACACACACTTCACAATATGATTATTTTATCTTAGCCCAGATTAAAAAAAATCCTCAAATTGTATTTTTGTTTGAAGTTCACATTTGTAATGTACAAATTATCCCTGATCAGAGCTGCTTATCTATAATTTGTAACAAACCACATGAAAATGGGTTTAAAATTCAGCTCGTCATGAATATTTCAATCGTGTAAAGTGGGTCTTCAGCCAGTATGGAGGCAGCGCTGCTGCATCAGCTCCAATTGGCAGTGGTCGTCATTAAGGTGTCTAATTATCAATGTTTATGTATATATGTAGTTTATCCAGTTGAGTAGGAGCTTTATCTAGCTTGTCATGTCAAATTCAATATGTTTCAGCATCTGTTTGTCTTACAGTTCAACTTCTAATTCAAAATGTGATGGATTTTCTCGTTTCTTGTTATTTTCTTGTTATTATAGTTTCATGTCCACATTTTGTCACACAGGATGATGTTTTTTTTGTTTGTTTTTTTTAAAATCTGCTTCAATTCCCTCCTGACAGGGTGGCGTCTTCCACCTTTCCAACAAGCTGTGGGATTTAACTGTGTAATAGATGAGATTTGAAAATGATTTGTCATCGGGTTCCATGTGTGATGTGATGGCTCACCTGTCCGGTCGGCCCTCATGGATTTGAAGGTCGGCTGAATAAAGACTTTTAGGAGCTGCAGTCATTAATGTGTAAAACCATTTCATCTGTCCATGCTTTTCTTGTCTTATTGGACTGAAGGTAAACTGAGGTTAGACACTATTGTGATTTACTTCAACATTTTGTGGGACAAAGTAGTGTGGCGAGACTGCCTCGCTCGTGAACACGTACGTCTCTATGTAACCCTGTTTATGTTTCAGCCTTGGCTTCAGCCTGCTTTAAGTCTCTGCACAGTGCCAGATGTTAATGTGAGCAACTAAAAGTGTATATTGACAAAATGAATTTTTGAAGTTTTTCTGCTGTTTAATCAAAATCTGTTCACTATCTTCAGTCCATTTTTGGAGCTGAGAACTGAAAATCTTCCGTGATGTACCTATAAACCTAAAGAACAATGTGTTATTCCTTGGAGTTCAAGGCAAACGGATGGCTGTGATTGTATTGTTCAGTCACTTTGGGAACGGGGGACAAAGACGGGCACTGGCACAATGAAGAGAGAACAGTACGTTTCATCTCGCCGTAAAGCAATCACAGCAAAGCGTGCAACAATACGCGCCTCCTCCGTACCTGATAATTGTTGTCTACAGGCTCCACAGTGGGCTGGCCCACCCTCTTCACCATGAGCGTGTAGCAGAAGGAGATAGTGAGCACGGGCAGCAGGTACGCAGCGATGAACTGGTAGAGGATGAAAGCCCTCTCATGCGTCTTGGAGGGAAACCTCTCCATGCAGTACTGCCTCGGGCCGTACCAGTATCCCTCCTCTATCCGCTGGTACATTAAGATGGGAGTGGACAGGATGAAGGAGCCTGCAGGGAACATCAGAGAAAACCTTCTGATCCTATACACTGTTGTAATCAATTACTATCTCTCGGGGAAATCTATTTTCGAAGAATCGTGACACACCAATCCAAATGCAGATGCTGACGATCATGGCGACCTTGGGGGTGCGGTGGCGCAGGGACTTGAGGGGGTAGACCGTCACGTAGCAGCGGTCTCCACTCATTGCAGTCAGGGTGATACAGGTGGCTTGTACCGTCACCTAACAAAGGTCGGAAAACAGAGAGGGGATGTACACTGGATGCAATGTGGTTTTCATATTAAACATACAAAGGACACACGCTTTGAGGACTGTTGGGGGTCAACGGTTGGATCCTGTCAGTGAGTTTCAAAGCTATGAGCCTCTGAACGCTGTTGTTTTTGTAATGAAAACCATGCACACGTGCGCTTAAAGGAGACATATCATGCTTTTAAATCCTTCCTTTTTACATATAAATCATACAGTTGTGGTCTATACAACGCGAAACTGCAATGCTTGGGTCTGAATTCCTCATTATTAGAGCTCCACAGGCCCCTTTTCAACCCCTTTTCTGATGCGCTTCTGAGAGCAACTCGTTTTGGGGCGGTCTCTTCAAATGCAAATGAGACACTTCATACCCCGCCTCCTCTCCAGGTTGCAGAGGTCACACTCGGTTCAACGCCACCCTGTTCGGCCATCTTTGTAGTTTGATAGAACAGATACAATTATCTAGCGGCGCAGAAACTTTATATTCACACATTATTTACAAAATGTCAACAACGGAAGATTTGTCCATCCAGCCATACATGTTGGAGCCAGAGTCGGACCCGGCGGAGCGAGATGAAAATGACGATGATGCACCTACAGAACAACGTCTTCATATGGATGTAACGCAATGGTGTGTTACTATATTTACACTAACTTCTCCATCCATGCCCACTACTACAATACTGCCTGTATTACAACGACTATTTAACACAGAAGTTACATTATAATCTAAAACGAGCACACAGCGCTAACATATGAAGACGGTGCAACTGCTAATGCTAACAAAACAATGACAGGGACGTCTTATCATCACACTTTTTAGCGTTATATACAGCTTACCGAAGTGCTCTGTTCGTCGTCTCCATAGATAGAAGGAACTGACCGCTCAATCAGACCAAGTCTTTCGGCAAATCCTTCTTTATACTGGCGGAGGTTGCTGAAGCAGTCGTCCTTAAAGTGATTCGCGCACACAAAAATGACCTTACCCACAGATGTGGGTACATTTCTGTGAAAAATAAAACTCAACCAGGCACTTCGAAAAGGTTCTGATGCTGGGAGACGGTGTAACGAAGCTTGTGGGTTACTACATCCAACAACCGAACATTTCGACTTATCCTCTCGTAACTTCGGTTGGACTACAAAATCGCAGCGAGAAACAAAAATGGCGGATTGCTCGAAACGTCGATGTCCTAATTTGGCAGTTCCGCTGAGAATACTGTGACGTCATTGTTCAAAAAACGTAATAGAGAATAGAAAAATCGAAACCGATCGCAAAATATGACCAAAACAGAATATAAAGATATCAACGGAGCACCTGAAGAGACTACTTTGAACTTTTCTGTACTTCTAAACACTCTAAATATACACCAAAATGCATTTAAGGGCTAAAAAAGTGGATTTAGCATGATATGTCCCCTTTAAAGAACAATACGTGATAATCATTAAGAATGTACGCTATTCCGGTTGATTCACAACTATAAAACTACCAAGTCCCAGGAGCACGTCGACTCAGCAGGCTGCCATTTTTGTTCCTGTCAATCCACACATCAATGTGAAGAAGAACTATTTACTGCGGCCATGGTGTGCATGAGCAGCAGCAGAGGTTTCGAAAAGTTGTGATTTCCCCATTTCTGTGGAGAAGCAGTTAGAGCGTTTTCCAAAAGTTGCATTTTCAGTGGCTCTGAGCACCGTTGTCATGTAAACAGACACACAAACCGCACAGAAAGTGTTTTAATTTTCACTCCTGTGTCTTGTTGCCTTCTATTCCTTCCATGTAGGGGTTTTTTTTTTGGTCTTCTTTCAAGTTTAGTTTCCTTGTTTTCATTCATCTTTCTCATTACATTTGCCAATATTTTCACATGTTAAGCACTTCTAAATAACTCATTGCTGGAATAAGATGTACAAATATAGCTGCCTTGCCTTGGAAATTACATTATTTTTTGGCAGGAAATTTGTGGGCACAATGTGTACGATTTGGAACATGCTCCTGTTGTGTTAGTACTAACTCACTGTACTTGTCATGCTACACAGTTTATTTCTTGTGTTATTTTGAGATTCTAACTGTTTGTGGTTTCAGGCTCCTTCCCCTTCTTGTGTCTGATTGCTGTTCCCCGCCCTGATGTGTTTCACCTGTGTGTGAGTGTGATTATCTTCACCTGGTTGCTGTGGTATATATTGGGCGTCTTCTGTTGTTGGTTTAACTCTGTCCGGCTTTCCAGTGCCGCAGCAACAGTCTATTGTTATCTCTGGGATTTTAATGATTTGGGTCACTTGTTTTGGTGTTTTGGTGCAAGAAGGGGGCAACTGGCAGCCCGAATTTGCATTGTTCAGTCGATACACATTTTAATTTAACTTGTGATGTCAATCCTCTGTCAATACATGTTTTCTTGAAGTTAGTACCCTTAAATACAAATTTTATTTATGGCACCCTGGTAATAAGGAAGATTACCAGGAAGCCCCAAGTCAACAGTTTTCTAAATGAATCAGTTGCTGCTGTATCAAATTTTCCAAATGACAGAGCTTCTGTTCAAGAAATCAGAGCAGGATGAATTAATACATACATGAACGGAACTTGTGAAAACAAGAGACATTGTTGTGTCTGTTACCTCTTTATTGCTTGTTGGTCCGATGAGTCTACATGCCAGATTGACTTATGTGGTTATCTACAATTCAATACAGTCTTCTATGTGATGACACCATTAACTTTAGTGAAAGTGCTTTTTTTTTTTTCAAAATTGATTTAGGCTTTTTTCCACATGTTTTGGACGGGGGAAAAAAAACCCCAGCTTTAATGAGCCTGCTAGCTTTCTACATCACAGTCCTCACAGTGTTTTGTTCACCAATGACAGATGTGAATATAAACGATGAACCAAATTCTAACCATAACCACCTTTCAAAACATTTTCAATGAAAGCGTGAGCCCATGAAATAGAAAAAGAGTCAAACACAATAGGACAGAGCCTCATATGAGTCAGCTTGGGCAGAGGCACTAATAGCTTCTGGCGGCTTCATCCCAGGGCTGCCCCATCTGCGCCTTTTAACAAAACTGTATGTGACCCACATGAAAGAGGAAAACAAAACAAAAAAACCTGAGCTGCACAGAAAAAGATACACTGAGAAGAATAAAGTCTTGAACTAAGAAACCCAGTAAAATATTTATGAAAGTGTGGACTGGCCAACAAAAAATGAAAAATAGACATATGAAGAAAAATGTACGTATATATTTTGTAGGAAAATGTTCTTTTTAATGTCTGATGCATTCATTTAGTGGAAGTTGTGGAAAATGTTTATGTTTGCAGTAGATTAATTACTCCCCCCAAAAAGTATTTTCGTCAGAGAAAACAACATAGTTTTGATGCATTTCAATAAGGAAAGGAATGTTTGTATTGTACAACCAGTTGGCAAGCTAGACCAAGCCTGACCGGGCAAGCAATACCACGTTTTACCACCAGGTGGTGTAAGGAGGTACTAGTGTCATTGGTCTGAGTCCCCCCCCCCCCCCCCCCCCCCCCACACACCCCGAAAATATAAATAAATAAATAAAACAAACAAACAAAAAACAAGCAGCAGGTATTTACTTTAAGTGATTTGAGAGGTTTAGTACTCAAGAGGGTTTTTTTTCTGTTATCTTCATTTTGTGTGTTCTAATTATTTTAGAAATAAATCTACATTTGAATAGACTTTATTCTTCTTTCAGCTTATGAAGCGTTTAACAAACGGGGTCCATCACATCTGAAAGAGTTGATTGTCCCACATCACCATGGTAGACCACTTATTCTTCAGAGTTTTGCCCCCAGGAGGTTCCTCGGTTAATTAGGAGGCAAAACGTTTACTCAGGCTCCTCTCATGAGGAACCAGCTCCCAGTTTTAGTTAGGGAGGCTAACGCAGTCTCTGCTTTTTTTTTTTTTTGATTTTGTCCTTCAACTGCACATTAGGCGCAAATCTTGAGACTTGATATATAAAAAAGAACAAAAATAAAACAAATCGAAATTTAAAACACAAAACAAACGGAACAAATCCAAAAGACATTCATTCAGCAGAAACTTTGGTAATGTGGGGTGAATCAGTCCTCTTGAAGTTTTAGGTCACATTCGAGTCTCTTTTGTTCATCATTTTGTCCTAGGTTCTAGTGAAGATGGATTCTCGTATTCTCAACTTAAGCGTCTCCATAATGAAAATGTCCTCTATCATTGACAACCAGTTTTTTTGATTCGGGGAATCCATTAGAGCCCGTTCTTTATGATGGCTTTCTTGGCTGCTGCCAAGAGAATCCTGAACAGGTATTGGTCCTCAGTTTGGAGGATTCCATTCAAGTGTCCCAGGTACAAGACCAGGCAGCTTTGTGGGATCTCATATTCAAAAGTTTGGCGGAGAGCTGATTGCGTACTCTCCAAGAACGGTTGTGTTTTTACACGAGACCAAAATATTTGTGTGATTTTAGTTGCATTTGCCCACATAATCTCCAGCAATGTTGTTGAGATTTTGTTTATTTGCTTTTAATTTGGGGTGTTTGAAGTATTTGATCTGATTCAAAATTCTCTCCTCTTGTTTGTTGTCCAGATGTCATTCCACACCTTTTCTGGGATTTCTTCACTCGGCTCTCGCTCCCATTTCTTTGAAATGTTGGTTTGGCTTGCAGTTGAACACGAGCATTTGAGTTTTGTGTATGCTTAATTTATAGCCAGAGTATTTTCCGAATACTTCGAGGGTTTGCATTAATGGCAGTCTCTACTTTTAACTGTAGTACCCCAATTTTCTTAGCTCGATTTGAAAGTTTGGAGTGGCTCGGGTCAACCTGGAGCATTTTGTAGTTAAACTGCTATAAATTTAAACTGCTGGAAGACCTATGATTCACTGAAACGCCTCTCTTCTCTCCTCTACAATTCATATGACACCATTTCATGTTTCACCCTGATGTTTCCCTCCTGCCTGGTTGTAAACACAGTGACAGCAATGTCAGCTAGGTAGGCCGGATTTTTCTTCTTTAATGGGTGGCTGTGGATATGCTGTTGCAGATGGTCTTTTTTAGATTCCACCTCATGTCAAGTCCTCTTGATAAAGACACTGAACCTCACTGAGCTCCCAATGGATTCGATTCAATCTTATTTATATAGCACCAAATACAACACAGTCTCAAGGAACTATTGCAGAGAAAAACACAATAATTCCACATGAGTAAGCAGAGGAGACAGTGGAATGAAAGAAAGAAACCTCCCTTTTAATGGGGATTAAGCTGCAGAATCAGTGGAGAGTTTCTGCTGTTCTGGTTCGACGATAGAAAGAGACAAAAGGAAAGGACAGACAGAGAGGAGGAGGGAATCAAACCCTGGTTGGGGTAGGGTTTGAGCGCCTTGCACTACAGGATCACAATAGTTGCGTGAATGAGCGACTGTGATGAACAGTGTATTGGGGGATCGTTGAGTCAGTAGAAAATGCTATATACGTGAAATCCATTCACCAGTTTCATTTGGTGGCCAACAAATCAAATTGTCTGCACTCCCAGAAACTGTACTTTACTTTGTTTGTCTGCAGAAAATGATCCCTGAAAGACCATGTTGCAAACAGCAGTCCTCCTGTGATCAATCCTTATGACATTTTGCACTGCAACAAACTCCAAAAGTCATCTTGGCGCAGGAAACGGGGCTGTAATCACACAATGCAGCTCAATCAGTGATCATTCTGTGAAGCTTGGATCCTGATGAAATCGAGAGGAAAAAGTCGACAGCACATGCACAAGCTATCATGGAGTCTGTTTTCTCCACAAATGTTTCCACCCTCTATAGTTAATCACTGCACACTGAGATGCAGTAGTTGGAGCAGCTTTTTGTCCACCGCTCACGGCTTCCTCCACCTCTTGTTCCAGGTTTTATTTGCTAATGAGCTCGCCTTGCTTTCACCCCGCAGAGTGCGCGAGCGAATAAAGACAGGAATGAAGCGAGCAGTGGGAGAGGAAGCCGGGAAGCAGTAGGAAGGCTGCATTCGCGATTAGTGTCTGTCATTAGCATATCGTTCAATTTAACTTCTAATAGGGTTCAACAATGCTCGATTAAATTAGAGCACGGGTGCACCCGAGGAATGGTAATTAAAACATAAACGTAGAATTCATGTCGCCGTAGAAATAACACAAACTCATCTTCCAAGAGCTTCCTCACTCACTTTAAAACCCCTGAATCAATGCACTAGAGCATCAGAACCTGGTCCCAAACATCGCATTTTAGGTGATCATCTTCCCTCATTTCCAGACTATAATGTTACTAATACATGCCGACTGAAACGTAACTGACTAGAAGATTGTAGTTATTCTATATGGTCTGTTTACTGCGCTCATCCCATCAGGTTTGAGGAAGTCATGTCCTACACTTTAATAACTCCACATAAAAAAACTGTACAAAGAAATTAAAAAAAAAACAGCATGGCCACGTAGCCCGAGACCGAGTCAAGCCCAAGAGCGTCCAAAGACCAAAGACCTTGGACGGGATCTCAAGACTAATACCCCTCTCAAATACTACATTTTTGCTCAAGGTTTCACATTTCTTTGACTGGATTTGTCAGAAAAAATGAAGGAATTTCACTTTTTGCAGCTGAAGCGATTGCAATCATTTCATATGATTAATATTTTGCGTCGTTCAAATACAGCGTCTCTATGTAGCTTGATGTCTTTTATGTAGATTTAAATAATCCACATGGCTTTGGAAATTCAATACCCGGCTAAAAATGGAGGACCCAATGTTCTTCATGCATATTTGCATCTTTTTTCTTGTCTCTCTTTTGTCGTCGTACCGGCCTCGTTTTCTCCTTCCACCTCTCACATGCTGTTTAAACCCGTCAGCCTCCAGAGGACCCGAGCGTCACATCAGCGCTTCAAAGAATATGATTAGAGGAATGGAAAAGGGTCAGAATGAGTTCAGCAGAGGAAATATGCACCACAGTCTCCAAGACATCACGTGCATCAAGATCGTTCAGGTTTTTTTTTTTCCATGGAGGTCAACTTTCACTCACAAATTGTCAGTTTGAGGTTAGACAACATGTTTCTATACCAATAGAATGCTTTTAAAAGCTTTTACAAAACATTTTGTGAGTATTGATAAAACACATTTACATGATCTTTCTAGTGAAAACGTGTCGTTTTTGCATTTTTATTTCAGAAACGTTTCGCATGTACACTGCAACATTGACACAGACGCATCAGGAATGCTGAAAACGATGTAGTGTTCAAGTATGGCCACTAGCAGGTGCTATCGGTTGTTTTTGTAATTAAACGTCACACACATACCCGCAGAACAATAAACATGAACAATGGCGAGTACACGGGCATTCATGTGGACGGATGATGACGCTGGATTGTTTTTACAGTGACTCTCAACTATAAAACTACCAAGTCCCAGGAGATTATGGACTGAGAGTCGTGACACTCTGGAGGCAAACACTGTTGTTATTGTCCTTATCTATTTACATTTACCGTGGTGTGCATGTATAGTAGCAGCATTTTTAAAAGGTTGCATTTCCTCTTAGACGGAGCAACATTGTCATGTAAATAGATAATCAAAATGTAATGAAAGTTTCTCTTGTTTTCACTTAAAAACATGTACTTGCTGTCGTACTTTAGGATTTTACAAGTGTAACTCATATTGAAGCTGGTGAGGTTTTTCCAGATTTTCAAATGAGTCACATGTTAGGCAATCCAATTTTTCTCTCAGGTCTTCCAGGTGTTTCTTTCTTTCTTTTTTTTTTTTACTATGACAAAACACATTAATCAAAATGAGTCCTTCTGTAGAAATAGTGTCCATGAGCCTTCATCAACGTCTCTGGACTCCTGTAATCTCTGCAGTAAAGACCGTCTTTGGCAGAGGTCATGATTTTCGCCTGTTGTTTACTCGCCACCAGCATTAAAGTAGTTTATCTTCGAGTGAGAGTGGACCCATCTGCCAGATTTCTATGAATACCTTACTGTGGCGATAGGGGCCGGTCAGAGGGAAATCTGCAGTCCTGCCAGGATTTGATGAGTATCAGAGACAATCACTGGCTCTCTATTGAAGTTAATCATCTCTGCTTTCCGAGGACCGTTCACTCTATACATATTTGCAGAAATGAGCTGCCCTCTTCAATCTATGGAAATATTCTCTCACAGTAAATTATTCTCTTCAACCGAAATGCTTTATAATTGTACCACTCAATGCTCGTCTGTGGCTCCTCTCCATACTAATGCTGTCACGTAGTTCAGCAAATGTTGACAGCACTTAAGACAAGTTAGTTTAGTAACACTTGGTTTCTTCATTTCAGGCAAATATGTTTTTACAACATAGCTCTGACATGTTTTGACGGTGTGAAGACGTGAGTAGGTCGTAAAAACTTACTTTTAGCAACAAACTAAAGGGATAATGAACTGAACTGAACTCTGCTCACTCCTGATGAAAACATCTCAATCACTATTTAGGGTTTCTGCCTGAAAGTTACAACCAAAAGAAAGTTCTGATATTTTATTCACTAATTCGTATTTTATCCAAATATAAGTTGCAGATTAACAGTCATCCTTCTGTTTGCCACGAGTTGGATCAAATCCATAACAGTGCATGACACAAAATCATGTCGCTAAGATGCTAAACTAGCGCCGTTGGTCAGAATATACATGTAAATTTAACCAAGGTAGCATGAAGGCTGTGTAAGACAGAACAGTTTATATACTTCAACTGGAGCAGTGCACAACCACATAAAGTCAACAATTCTAAATGTCACACATCAAATTACACAGAATAAACTATTATGACTGAAATCATAAATCCATATAATGTCATTTTCTCAATCCATAATTAAGATTTTGGACCGTTCCACTTTGATTTGACTCATATACTTTAGTATATATTTTGAGGAGAAACTATACCGCTCCTGGATATGAGCTGCTTTAAGTCAAAACAAGTTTAAATAGCCTGGTTTCTATTATGGATTTCTTCGAATGAAAAGGGTATCCTGATGGGCTCAGTCTTAAGAGTATTACGCTTTATTGCGTTTGGGAAGAAAGCTTCTAATATAATGTCTGCATACTTTTAAGATTCGTTGTGCTCCCAGCCTGAAACTTGCTCTTTCTGATCATCAAGGATATAGTCAGAATAATGGAGTTAGCTGTAGGTCATGTCTTTAAAGAAAACCTTCACATTGGGTCTTTGAATATTGATAGAAGGGCATCCATTATTGAGGTAGCTGTTCTTTATATTCTCTGTTCCTGTTGTGTAAGTATGGATTCTGTAAGAGTGTGAGGATCTGTTTGTCTAAGGTTAAAGACAAAACAAAACAGAAAGTAGCCTCTGTGTTGAAGCGCAAACCATAAAAAATTTGAACAATTTGATGAGTTAAATCGGCCGGGAAGAAATGAGAGTGATTTGAAAGAGAATAATTCACAGGATGTTGCCATTTTTTTTATTTATTTAACTCTTCAGTGGATCCAGGAGGATTTGACTCCGTGCTGTGCTACATGCTACATGCTACATTCTGAAGACTTCCAAGGCTCACAGCCCAGCGATGCTACATGATAAACATGATTAAAGTAGGACTCATTAATAGTGAGCTGTAGCGTGTGGCGACTCATAGTGAGCTCAGTCCCTCGGACTACAGCCTACAGTATGCATAGTACGCAGACAAGACTCTACCCATTACCCTGTAAACTATAAAGGCAGTCGTATACTGGAGACTCCAAGGCTGTTGGAGCTGTTGGAGCTGTTGGAGCTGTGTGTAGCGTCGATACAGAAGCTGTGTGTAAGTGTTTCACGGCATCACATAACTTTCACCCATCGTTTGCGCACGGAGTATATATTAGACTTAAAGGCATCTAATAAGTATAAGTATTAGGAATTGGTATCGGCAAGTAGCTAAATATTAAAAAAGGAATATCGACGCATCTCTTATGGATGAAGTTGTTACTTGATTAGCCGGTTATTGACCAGCTGCAGATGCCTGAGAAGGACCTCTGCCATTATCAGACTCCTCCCATCCAGCTCCTCACCTGTTTGAACTGACAACTCCTGCAAGCGCCACAAGTCGATGAAGATTATTAAAGAGATTTTATCCTTGGACCATCAGATTATTAAAAAAAAACATTAACCTGGACATTAGTGTTTGAATATGTCCATCAATTGCAATGCTGGCTCATACTCGCTTATAATATGGCTTAAGTGTACAACGTTTGTGTGCTATTCGGGGGTTTAGTTTTCATCTGCATCAGTATTTTAGCCGGAAAGAAAGAGCAGGAATCGGTTTGCAAGCTGCCACTTCATCAAGGTGAACAAACAGTTACTAACTCCCAGCACATTCTCTTCTGTCTCATATCTCCATAAAGACTATATACTCACTTTATGCATATATGTGTCCACTTCCCTACAGCTATGGTGTATACGATCCCACTCCTACCCCACGTGCACACAAACAGTGATTCTGTATGAAAAGAAATGGAGAGAACAAAAGCGCATTTAATAATGCCTCTTCTTCTATATCCCGTCTTAAGTATTTAAAATGTTTCCAGTGAAGAAAAAAGGTATCTGTGCTTCCTCTTCATCCAACTTCAAGTATAAACTCGAACACAATGGTTTGAACTCTTTCCTCGCAGACAGATTGAAGCCTAAATTGTCCATAGAGGAGTGTGACAGAGCACAGGGAAGAAAACGAGTGGATAAAGAGATGGACTGACAGATGAATTTAGTAAATTCCCATGTCTGGGTTTCTTCCATTCTCCAATATGTGGTTTATTGATTGATCTGAATGGGACAAAATCACAGCCAATGAAAAAAAAAACAAGACGAACAATTTCAAATTTCACTCCATTATGTTTACGTTCTGTTGTTTGGGTTGTCAAATTCAACATGTTCAACATGCAGTGTTATGAAATGAAAATTCTAAATAAACTCTGGGCCTTACGTTCTGCTTTTTACAGAAGACGTCAGCTCATTTCTATCACATCTTAAAACACTAGTTTACGACAACTCACCAGTGAAGAGGATATGAAACTTATTCTCTGTCTAATTTATGTATTACATGTAGCTCACTTATCTATTGCTGTGGTCTTTTGCATTTTAAATAGAATTTCTGCCATCAATCATCTCAAACTGAAGTCGAGCGTTACTTTAATGTTTTATTCTGGTGTATGTAAATGTCTGTAATTGAATTGCTGAACGAGGCCATGCAAATAAAGGTGAACTCAGGCTTTATATGCAGAGACGAGTTTCTCTTGAATTTTTCCAACTGGCAGCGATATAACATCTGAAACCTCTGCAATAATAGGAATCGGAAGAAACCCGTTCATATTACTGACCTGTTTTCTCACTTAAGATGAATGATTGTTAGATTAACATCATCAAGTTTCTCATTTTAGTTCTGATATTGACTATCCCGTGACATTTATGTTAAAGATTGTGCCGCACTTTTGACATTGAAGCACGTGAACATGAGCACTGATGCGGTGAAAAGGATTTTGAAGTCACTGGCACTATCCTCTGCCGTGACACGTCACCTGTAGCGGTGTAATCTAACAATAGATTGCTTGAACACGGACCAGATGTCAACACAGCGGGCTCGGTTCACGTCTCCCGCTGTTTGTCTTCTGTTGTTCTTGTTAAACTTTGAAGCACTGCTCAAGCTAACGGCCGTTATTTCTCTGAGAAATACATCAAACTAAGACCTCTTCTGTCTCACGATTATTAAAAACGTCATTACCGTTCTAACGGGTTCACAGAATAATGAATTCCTGAAAAAACTGAATAAGGGCAGAGAAAATAGAAAGTTCCTGCTTCACCTTAAAAGTGACGATTCAGAAAAAAAAAAAAAAAAAAAAAAAGTGACGATTCAGACCAACTGGCTCTCATAAAGCTCATAAACCAAATTATTTACACACTCTTTTAACTTGTCTGTGCTCCTGCTTCACCTTTAAGACTTTTATTTAATTTTTCTGATTCACTAAATGAACCCAGGTTACTCTGCAAGTTTAAAGAAAGTTGTTATTTTTAAGGTTTTCTGGACTTAATAAACACACCAGTCATTCCCAAGGTGTGTGCAGCTGTGAGATGTCATTTACATTAACTAATGTCTAATGTATGTATGTAATGACACGCTAATAACTACATCGTTTTTCTGTGCAAACAAATGGCCTTTTCAAAACGTTGCTTGAAAATGCAAAAAGTGTCTGAAATGAAAACACATACTGAATTTAGCATACAATTTATTCAAGTTCTGTTTGTGCAGGCGGATTACAGTGTCGGGGTGGAACTTACAATTGGTGACACGCGGCTTATTAACTGGACAGGAGCTGCAGTCGTTTTAGAGCCCTCGTGACAAGTGCAGCCTTTTCAGGTTGCTTGGCTTTGGCTGCCTGTAATTAAATCCGGAATTTGTGTCTGCTCATTGTCACGCACGGTGTACTTAAGAAAATCAACTTCACTCTGAGTAAGCTCTACTCTTTCACTTGTACAGGGATGAATTTTCTTAAGTGGCATCAATTCTCCTCCTATTCTCGTCAAAGTTCATATATATATATATATATATATTTATACATATTGCACATTAACTAAATATGTACTCAGGACCAGCTTCATGAAATAATATTGGATAATTCAGTTTTACTCAGCTGAAATACAGTAATTTAGTCTTACTGCTGGGGGTTTTCCCATCTGACCGAATCTCAGGTGAAGCAGTTTATTTTCATCGTGGTTCTTCAATTTTTTATGCTTCCTAGTTTAATGCCCAAGGCGAGGAGATCAAACGGTTCATATTCCTGGTGGGTCGTGTTTCCGACTGTGCTGGCTGCTCTGCTCCTGTACCTTCTGGTAGCTGCTTATTTTCTCAAAACAAGTGGTTGTTAACGGTCTTCCAAGCAGTTCGAACCACCATCAGCAGCACCCTGCTGTCTGCACAGAGAGACAAGCACACACGCTCACATTCTCACCGAGGGGGAATTTTAATGGTCACCAATCGGTCCTACGATTCAAAAATGTGTATCTGCAAATTATTCAATAAAATGGGGAGATGTGTTATGTGTACCTTGTGTACATCAATGGACCCAGAACACATTTTTGGGTTAGCCACAACTTTGAGGGAATGGGGTAAGGTGTCAGAAAATCCAGTTTAGTTTGTTAAAGAAGGTCTGCACTCTTTCAGGAAGAACTGAAATCCATGGAAAGGTGACCTGATGTAAGAGTGGCTATACTCCAGAGTGAGTAAAAGGAAAGTGGACCAGTGAGGAAACTGCATCTGTTGTAGAGCAGCTCTTCCCGGAACAAAAACCCGCCACTCAATCATTTCATGTCTTACACTCGTTGGCACAGGGAGGATGATTTTAGAGACGCTGGCACTGAGTGAGTTACTGAAAATGTCCATATCGTATTAAAGTGCACCGTCTCTCAGCACCTTTCCTGTCTATGCCTGCTGCCTTTTGAGTATTGATTCACTGTACAGGTCACCACACCTCAGCAGACCGTATGAGGGGAGCTCACTCTGAAATAGGTCTGATCCTGGGGCAGATGGAAACGGCTCTCAACAGCATTTGGCATCCATCCCGGCCCTCGTGCCACATACAAAAGGTTCTCTGGCAGATCTCAGTGCACAGCAAAGTTCACCAAACTTGACGTCAGAGCCAGCTAAGATCACATTCACAGTCTAATGCACATTCAGGCCATTTCAAAGACGGGCCCCCGCTCTCCAAAAGCCACAAAGAAATGAGCTGACACCCACCTCAGGCACCACTCGCCATGGACTACGCTAGACCTCCAAAGACCCCATGGACTAGTAAAGCCAAAAAAGCTTTTAATGACCTGTCGCACCATGTGCATTTCCCACCAATCCCACAGAGTGAGGTCAAAACCAAGCGAGACCACTTCCTCCTCTCAAGCATACAGAGTGGGCGTCTCCTCCATCGAAGGCAAATCAGATCGAAATGATCTATAAGTCGCCTTTGGATGGTAATTTATTTCAGATCATGTAGATCGTGATCATTTCCATATTTACATGCATATAAACACAATCATATGCACAGTTCTTGTATATATGTATCCACCTCCCCACAGCTGGAGTGTATATAATCCCACTCCCACACACACACACACACACACACACACACACACACACACACACACACACACACACACACACACACACACACACACACACACACACACACACACACACACAGCAATTAGGAAGAACAAAAGCTCATTTAATCCTACCTCTGTGATCCCAATGAATAGGGAAAGTATCTACGCTTCCTCTCCATCTCAGCCTATTGTACTTGAAAGGATAAACTCACAGTCACATAGGAGTCCCCATTTACATGTTTCAAGTGAAAATGCATTGTTTTTGCATTTTCGTTTCAGGAATTTCCACAAGTACACAGCAACATTTTGAAAATGATCCATGTCCATTTACACAGAAATTGCAAATATTGCTGTAAACAATGTCGTTAGTGTGCCGGGCCACAAGTTGGCCTTGTTGTTTGTTTATGTAATGGGGGTACAAACAAGTGCGCAGAGAACAATACACTATTTAAATTAACAATGGTGAGTCCATAGACATTTGTATGGACAGACGATGAAGTTAGATTGTTGTTACAGTGACTCAACTACAAAACTACAAAGTCCCACCAGAATATGGACTGGGACTCATGACACTCCTTGTTTTCCTTCGTTTCGAGACGGATTTAGAGTATATATATTTTTTGAAATTACACTTTGGGAGCTGTTTTTAAAAAGTTGTGGCTTTGAGTGACTCCAAAACACCGTTGTCATGGCAACAGATGCCCAAAAGGTAACCGATTCACATCCGGTGTTTAATTAACTCTCTGCCCAGAAAGGAGGAGCCGCCCGGACACAAGGGTGACAGGCGGAGGAGACACACACACACACACACACACACACACACACACACACACTGGAGCAGAGTGTGGTGTTTTGTGTTGATCAGGTAATGAAGTCACCTCATCACCTCTGTGGGAACCTGATGGTGGCAGAAGGTGGCAAAGCATGACTGCCACACCTTCTTCTAAACGGGGCCTAAATTATCCAATTAATTCAATGGTTCACTGCCTGCAGCACCTGTGAACAGCAGGATCGCCTCATTTGATCGTCATTATAATCGACAGAAAACATAGCCACTACCAAGAAGCGAGCCAGTGTGTTGAGAATTCGGCGAAACAGATCTGTGCAGAAGTGAAGAAAGTAGCCTTCGCACTAACTCCAGTTAGAGGATGAGCTTTCTGAACCAACCGGAGACACGAGAGGAAAGATTGGCTCAATCCGAAATAATTATTACAATAATCCAGCCAAGACCTAATGAAAGCATAGATTACAGTTCCAAAGAGCTGCTGTGCAATAAAAGGTTTTTATCTTGGAAAAGTTACTTGAGCTAAAAAAAAAAGTTTTTTTAAAAAAGCTTACATTTTTGTTCCAATTTAAAATCACTGCCCACATTACAACCAAAGTTAAAAACTGTCAGATTCAAATACAAAAGTTTTTTTTAACAAACACCAAGATTTCTGTTGTCTTTTCTTTAAACTTGGTATTTTTCTGTTGTTTTTTTTTTACCTTCTAGGCTTTAATGTCATCGATAAATAACAGAAATGGGCTGATAGAGAAAGTATCTTTGTCCTTCAGTGGTACATAACTATTGCTGTCACCTCTATAACAATGGAAGTAGCTCCCATACTTTCTGTCACGGAGCCACTTGTCTCCATTAAAGTTGTCCTTGGGATAAATGTTCATGTTTCAGTGGCACGTAATGTTGGATGTTTAACCACGGGGTCTTCTCAGCTCCGTTGGAAGGGGGATTGAGATCTCCTGTGAGCTGATCGCATGAGCTCTGCCTGATGTTCCAGCCAATCGTCTGTGTTTCTAGGTGGACGTCTCTCCAGCATCTCGCCGTGGTTCTCCTGTGATGTCATGGACATTGTTTCTCTGTTTTTGGTTTTTCTAGTTTGGAATAAAGATTAACTTGTTGCATGGTGTTTGGAGTCTTGAATCCGGGGGCCTCCGGGGAAGCTCCCTCTGCAGTCAAAACTATCACATATGTGTAATTGTGATCTGTGTCATTGCTGCCGACCAAACTGATGGTTCATCAGCTTTGCTAGAAGTGGTTATACTGCGTGTATATGTGCAGGAAAAATCCTTTCTTAAACAAGTACCTGTACTTTTACCTCAGTAAAGGATGTGAGAATTCTTGTCTCCTCGGGAAAAACCTACAGGGATTTGAAGAACGTTTGAACTGAAGAAAGGTATTTTGTTTAGCCTTTTCCTATCGCTCCTTCTTTTAGTGGAGTTTGATCTGTGAGAGGAATGTCTCGGGAGTATTTTTTTTTTTGAAAAGGCTTTCGTTGTATCTCTCAAGACGCCAACAATGGCTGAGTTAAGCTTTGTAGGTTTTTCTCAAGGCAGGCTGTGAGCTCTTTTAAGAGATTAGAAAAATGGAATTTTCTTTGACGAGAAATGAGCTGAGGAGCTGCTCCAGTCCATTGGTCAAATAATTGCAAAAGATGGAGCACGGCACGTATAGAAAAAAAAAAAATCTTAATTTTGAGGTGAGACAGTCGGGATGATTACTGAGCTGATCGGTGTGTCTCTTTCTCTTACCTGCTGCAGAAAGGCCACAAACTTGCACATGAAGTTGCCGAAGATCCAGCCGGGGAGAGGGTAGAGGGTGGCGGTGAAGGGGACGCAGCACACCAAGAAGATGATGTCTGTGGCGGCGAGGTTCGCTGCACAGGGAGAGAGCAACGTTCAGAACAACGTTTGACGAGAGCTGGGCCCCGAGGTTTAGTGGGATTATACTGCTGCATTGAGATTGTAAGATTGTAAACGACACCACTGTGTAGCAGCTCATGCTATCGTTGCACATCCATTCCTCCGGAGCTACTCAACACGCCACCTTGTGGCACAAACTCTTATTGCAGGACTAAACAAAGTGCCTTTGTTGGTCAGCACATTAGAAAATGGTCTTTAGGATGACGCCATGAATACCGATTTCTCCTATTTGGCCATCCTTCTGGTGAGCGTGATTTATTTTGCAAGGAAATATATGACAGAATGTCAACTTGATAATTGACAGCCCGCTTCAGCACCGAGTTGTTTTACTCTCTGTCTGTTTATAAACCTGTGACTGACTGCAGGAGGTCAAACAAAAAACACCCACACAAAGAATCGCTGCCAAATAGGAAATACTCTGAATTCAGCTCCAACTTGTCAACCCAGTGTTCTCACACAATTGCAAATAATGAAAATATTACACAATGACTATCAGGTCATGCATTAAAAAACTAAACAAAACAAGCTGCAGTGTTAAATTCTGTAAGACTTATTCTGCTTCTCTCCTTTATTCATCACTCACAATTTCCTTTTTGTTCCACCGGCTAATCTAATCACAGTATAGCTGTCCGGCCATTTTGCTGAAGGGAGAGGCAGATGGTGCGGGAGCTAATCAGATCGTGCTGAATATTAAACTAACATCATATTTTCATCACTGAGAAATGAATCCTGTATTAAATCACGGCTCGGTCACGGCTGACGGCTATGTGCGGCCTTCATAAGGACCTGCATGGATTGTTTTCCTATTTGATCCATGAACTTAATCTCGGTTGATCACTCTGTGACAGTCACAGCCCCGTCGGATGTGCTATAACTGTCCACACAGATCAACCCTGAATGCTTCAGAAGGAAGGCAGCGGCGGGAGTGATGCGTTCCTTCATTGATAGAGTTTAATTCAAATTATTAGGGGGGGTGGGGGTGGGGAACTGAGCGTCATTAAGGATAACCATCAAGCATACCCAAGCTTTTTTCAGCGTCTCTTCTCGATTGCTTGAAGATCTCCGACTCCCATGAGCTCGAACAGAGATGATAAACCTTTCCCTTATAAGCACAAATGAGGCCTACATTAAAACCGTGGGCTCTCCGGCAGTGGAATTGCCTGTTTACACAAATTAATAAAGATGAACGGCATGCAGCAAGTGTCTAATAACACCACGCAGCGGATAATTATTGTGCCTGCTCTCCTCCAAACTTCCCCGTGATAAAATCAATTTGTGCTTAGCTGCAGCTCGAGACACGTGTGATTACCTGTGTCACCTAAACGGTTTCAGGAATTCATGTAAAAAGATTGTGGCGTAGCGTCTAGTCAGTCCTTCCAATCTCAGCAGCATTAGCGTTTTAAATGTTGCCTCTTTTTTCTCTTTTGTTTTGTTTTTAATGTGTTTCCATCACATTAGGTTTTGCATAATTAAAGCGCCATCAAAGATTGAGGAGAAGCTGCGGGAAAAGCGTCTTTGCCCACAGTCGAACAGTAAAAATGATGTTATTACAGCAGAGTGCACCAGACTGACGCTACATTAAAAATTCACATTTTACTCAGCTTTAAGTGGGCCTCGCCATCATTTTTCGATTTCAGCCATTACTCTGAGTGTTAACATAAATATATACCACATATAAAGTTTGAGGAGGAATATTTTACAAGAATACACACTTGTTACTTCCTCATCGAATAGACTTGTAAATACCTACATGCTTGTTTGTAATTTAGGATATGGTCCAGGGTTGGATTTGTGTTAAATTATTATCAACATAATTTTAGATCTGAATAAAGGTTGTGGACTGAACGCTAATTAAAGTGTTAAGAATAACCTTAAGTGAAAGAAATGTGATGTTTGCAGGCTGACATATACATATAAGGATCTACCTGCCTGACTTCTGCATAAGCAGCTAATTAATGCACCTCCGCTAATGCATCTTTAATGCTTATAGATTTCAACAGCTGCTACCAAGAACACCTTCTAATTTCTCCAGCATTAACCAAAATGTATAACTTAGCTTTAGACTTAGTGGCATCATGATCAGTCTAAGTTGCTCTGACCAATATAGATTTTCAAAATGTTTGCGAATGTGCTTTAATCACCGTGAGATCGATTTAGTCTCGCTGCACCCTGCACACAGCACAGAACTGGATTGTGCCATGTTAACCAGAAACGTTACTTTAAACGTCCAACCCAGGGGTCTGCAACCTGCGGCTCTTCAGCCATTCTGCAGTGGCCCCCAGAAGCTTTCACAAAATGATACGTCAATTAGCATTTTAGCTTGTGTTCATTCTATTTACACGACAGAGTCATTTCTAAAAGGCCTCTTAACTTAAAAGGCTAAAAAGTTTCAATAACTGAAAAAAAAATTGCTGTAAACACAAGAAATGTGTGTGTGTGCATGTGTGCTATATATATATATATATATATATATATATATATCCAGTTAAATCCAGTTATCCAGTTAAATTTGATTTGATGAAAAGTGGCAGAAACGTCTCTTTATTTGTTTTGGTTTTTTTTCCACAATTTCCCATATGCAACAAGGATTTTGATTGGTGCATGAATTTGCAAAATTCTGAAAAAAATAATAATACAAAAATACTTGGAGCTTATCATGTTGGGGTCCAACATGTTGGGGTCTGTTGGTCATAATGGTTGCAGATGCCTGATCAAACTGAAAACAGAAAGAAAGCAGATCTTTAACCATTTTCAACAGAGAAAGTGAGGATTCGTTACTGAACTTCCTCTTTTGAAGCCGCTATCAGTATGTGTTTCAATAATACAGGATAGATGAGAGAGACGTCAACTAATTAAGATGCATTTAAAGTTCAATGCTAAAGATTTCAAAGGTCTTGTTTTACCAGAACGAACACAAACTTTACCTATGTAGAAGTTGGTGGCGGTCCTCATCTGCCGGTGTTTGGAGATGACATAAATAACCAGAGAGTTTCCCACCAGTCCGACCAGCATGATGAGGGAGAAGAAGAGGGGCACCAGCCAGGCGTCGGTGAGGAACGGGTGCTGATCTTCCTCCTCGTCCTCCTCCTCGCCCCCGCGTCTCCCCAGAGAGTAGTTCGCCTCCGACCCGTTGAGCCAGCCGCGCTGGGTGGAGTTCCACGGCTCCTCGGAGGAGTACATGGTGAGGAAGGTGTGGAGAGAGAAGAGAGTGTGTGCAGTGTGCATGCACTAAGACCCGTCTGCCTTCAGGGAAAGAACGAGCGAGGTCTGGAGACTGAGGAATTGAGGAGGGAAATATCCAGGGTAAACAAAAGAGATCGGACGAGAAGACGCATAAGACTCCTGAGTCTGAAGTGCTCCACGCGGGACATCCTGCGAGAAATGTCTAATCTGCTGGCAAGAGGAGGACTGAAGGTGAGTCAGAGAGGAGGAATTGTCTCTCCTTTTGTTGGAGCAGATTTAATGATAACTGCCCCTCCTGCCACCACAGCATCGCCTCCTCCGAGCTCCGGCTGGAGCAAACCCCAGGACAGATCAAGAGATTTGTTGATGTTTCTGAGAGGCATATAGGTGTCTGAGACGTTCCCTCTTCAGACAATCAGCCTTCCTCTTCTCTCCTCCAGTTTGTTTGCACCTCTCAGCGAGGTCCAGGTTGTTTTTTTCCTTCCACTGGAGGATTTTTCTTTGAATAACAAGAGAGTAAGTTGAGTGGAAGACGAGGCAGACTGGTGTGGGAGTCAGAATCTATCTACTCTGCGACCACAAGAAAACTATTCCTGGAGAAGAAAAATAAATAAATGTAATTTCAAAAAAAAAAAAGGTACTCGGCTCCGTTTGTCATTCACCCTCTGAGCAGAGCTGAATCACCGACACAGCAGCAGAGACTGGAGCAGAAGAGCTGCTGGCGGCTTTATAGTAACAGCGAGACCAAGGACACACATACTGTACACAGCGGAGAGAACACACACACACACACACACACACACACACACACACACACACACACACACACACACACACACACACACACACACACACACACACACACAGAGTGAGTCTATATGCACTTGGGCTACGATTTTGGGATAACAGTGGATGTCAAAGTCTCCTAGCAACATCATCCTCAATAGTCCTTTAGCAATATTTATCCAGAATAGAAATTATCCTCAGCTTATTTGGTTCCGCCGAGAACAATGACACTCTGCAGAAATTCCTTGAGAAAAGCTTCGGCAATCTTGAATGCTCTGTTTTTAGTGTTTCACGTGCTCCCGTCAGTTTACATCGGAATTAACAGGAACAAGAAGTCTTTAATTCCAATTTAATCCCATAACTGTGGTCTTTTTCTTTTTTTCTTAAAATATGTTTTGCATTCAAATTGACCCTCAGGGAACCAAATTGACCTTGAACCAATTCCACCTTTCAAACAAGATATTGGCACTACAAACGATACAAGATTTTAAGGTTACCGAAAACACATTTGCAAGCCAACGAAAACCATAGCGGGACACTTTCTATAATTTAAACCAGGGTATCAAATACATTTTAGTTCCGCAGCCACATTCAGCTTAATTTCACTTTGAGTGGTCCAGACCGGTGAAAGAATAATAACTTTAGTATACATGATGAAAATGTCTATATTTTCACAAAAACAAACAATTACCGCCGGAAACTAGTACAATCTCAACATGAATACAATTATAATGATACGCTGACACAGTGAATTGTCCACAAACTCCTAAAGCTGTTACATGATGTATATTTTTACAAAAGCACCCTGACTGTAAGGCTAAATTGCTAACAACATGGCTACCTTTAATAGCGTTGTGTTGCTTCAGCTACTGTTGAGAAAAATTTTTTTCTTTTTAAATCTGTGTTTTCTTTGAAATGTTTACAATTTGCTTGGTGGCCTTGCTGCCGGAATGGAGCCTCTTGCCGGATGGTTTTGGCCCACGTGCCTTATGTTTGACACGCCTGATCTGGAGTTCACCTGACAAATGCAATATGAGAGTGGTTGTATCTTCACTGTAAGAGTTTGGCATGCTTTTCTTAAAGCAGAAAAGGTTTGAGACGTCTAATCTACAACATCTGCTGTTTTACTGCCAAAATCTTGATCGCTTTAATTTACGAATATTAGAATACTTCATTTAAGGCTGGATTGCAGTAGAATTGTCATTATGCTATATATAGCCCACCAAAGAGTGCAGAGTAATTTCTCAGAATATTATTACGCTGCTTTGCCAGTTGTACAATAGTATTAAAACAATGAATGTCCATTTTCTTTCCTTTGCTCCGTGCAGGATAGAGGTTGTAAGGTAATGCATCTGATGTGGGCTTTCTGCAGCACCAGATAAATCACACCTTTAAAATCTAGGAGGAAACAATTCAGAAAGGATTGCTCTCAAGCTGTGCCAATGTGGGGGGAATGTAAGCATACGGTCGCAGTAACTATTGAAAATCCATATCTGTCGCCGATAAAGCTCCACACAATGCAAGATGGGCTTGTTTTTCTGAGATTGTAGAATGGAAAAGACATAATCCTCGAGTTCTCTTCTCCACAAATGATCCCAATATAAATCCTGCAGGAGTCCCATCTGCACTGAAGCCTTGTAGCACAATTAAAGCACACGGAGTTCAGATCCTTCTCTCGCGATCAAATCTTAACATTCATGTTGCAAATAACACTGTCAACAAAAAAGTATTTAAAGGGAAAGTTTATTCTGATTTCACAACAATAATGAAGTGGAACTTCATGAAAATCACCTGATCATTTTGCAGATAAAGTCATGTACTTATTGCCTTTGGTCAATTTGCTAGCCTCTTCTGATCCAAAGGCTTATGAATGTAGAATGAGTGTCCTGGACACTGTTTGTTGTTTATCTTCTCTGGTATAGAATTGGTAGAATAGATACAAAAGATTTGATGATTATCTCCCAAGACTGTGACAGTTCCTTGGAGCCTTATCGCTCTCTCCTCATAGGCTCCTACCTAAAAATATCATTCATTGTTAGACAGTTGATAACCCCTTCTACGCTGATGACACTCATATGTACATTTGAGTGTCATCAGCGTAGAAGAGATTATTATGTGCAGTACCAGGTGACCGAAACACATTAAATTATTGATAAAATATCTCTCCACCAATGAATAGGCATTACATCAGATGTTCAGAGCATGAATGAAATACAGAAAAATATCAGCCTATAGTTTAAAACAATAACACCCAGTTTGATGGTTTGCAATGTTGTAGACCAGTTAGTCCTCGTTCACACAGCCAGGTATTTCCAGAAATGGATTTTTTCCACAATCATGGAAGAAAAAAACACAACAACAACAATGAATATTAGGAATTTATTTCTGTTCCTTCCGCGATAATGCCACAAGGAGTCATTTGCTTGGACCAAAAAGAGAAGTGGAACTCCTCCTAAATGTGCCAAACAAGTAAAAGTTTCCTAACTTCTCAGCAAGAAATAGCCTAATAAGCCAATAACAACCGTGTCATTCATTCATCCTTGTTTCAGAAATCAGTTAACCAGATTGTTGAGTATGCTGTTATTATTGCCTTTCAGACAGCAGGCTGATGTCTGCAGTGGCGTGAACACGGGTCCTGCCAGGTTAATTGCTGCCCGGTTAATAACAGGTTGTCACGGTTCACAAATGCACTTTCAAGCACATCAATGTGATGCAAAACAGTGTCATGGTAAACTAGGTTTTAGATTTCTTAGTGGTGCGTGGTTAGGGTGCCAACTATATTCCTTTTCAATCTGGCAATTGGATAAAGGGTTAGTGTTATTCAGCGTGATCATTTTAAAACTCTTTGTTTTGAGCTGTAGGAAACACTCGGTCTTATTTATCGACACCTTGGGAAAATCTAAAGAAATGATACAGATGGGGAGGCTCTGTGTCTCGGCCACTGTTATACTGCCATTACTTTTTTATTTGCGTAGATTGTTTTTAGCATGCAGACTTATATTAGTGCAATTTAGGTTACTGCTTCCATTTGGTTGAGAGGAACTTGAGCCCATGATGTACAAAACATTCGATGGCCAAATGTCTTTTGACATGTTCACAGTTAACTTACAACGTACAAATATAGAAGCCCTGTTGTCTGCCACATGTCCAGAGCAGCCTGGCCTCGTTCTGCTGGTGATGCTTTAAATCTTTATTCTTCTGCTCACAGCCTGAAGTCCAATAAACTAAATCAGTGCATTTATTTGCCTGGAGACCCATAGTGATTGATCTCTGAGGCAGTTGTACCTAAAATTTGCAACTCAGGCCTTGTTTACAAGACGTGTCAAGTCAAAAGGCGTTGTTTTTGCATTTCAGATAAGTTTTGCATTTACACTGCAACATCTTTTTTTTTTTTTAAGCACTGTTTTTAAGCACTGTTTGCCCCCAGAGGGCAAATTCCATCCAGAATGACCCATCGGTAGCAGCCACACAAAGCAGCGCTCAGGGGGGAGCCGAGGGTCTTGCTCAGGGACCCCCAGTGCATGCTTTTTGGGAATGTGCGAGGAATGTGGGAGGAACCCGGAGTAACCGGAGGAAACCCACTCACACACAGGGAGAACATGCAAACTCCACACAGAAAGGCCCCGGGCCATATTTTGATCCAAATTCACTTCGAACCGATAGTTGGCTAAAGGGATCATTTATATGACCGATCCATAAACAGCACAGTCCAACCGTGAACAAGGCCGTCTTGTCTCGCTCAAACTTCGGTCGAATAACAGAATCAATTCGGCGGGTTGATAAGTCTCACTTCCTGAATGAAACAACCACCCCTCTGCACCAGCAGTAGTCACCATACTGAAGGCTTCACATCACCTCCACCCCCCCCCCCCCCCCCCCCCCCCCCCATTATTCTCCAAGCATCACGCCTGTACATAATCTAAAATAGATAGCTGAAGAGTCACACTTGAATCCTGCACCCCGGGTGTACGACGGTATTCAAAGCACTTCTAAAGTGTATTGCACTGCTTTTATTTTCAAAATGTAGCTGCAGAAACTGCTTGGATGGTATAAAAAAAAGAAAAAAAACTACCCGCTTTAGGCAGTGGAAAGACTATCGAGCTGTTACCTAAGAGAACACTCGGTTTTTTTTTTTTTTTTACATGATTATTTTGTCATGTCAATGTTAAATATGGTACTTATTATAATTGTTAGCGTTACTCTGGCTTTTTTGTTTGAAGGGCTTTGTTTTGATAGACAAATAACAGTGGTCCTGTTCGAGGAGCAGATATCTACTGTAGCGATAATGAGGCCAGACCATCACAGGTGAAGTGGAGCCTCTTGTAAAATCAAGTGGGTGTTCTGTGTAACGCTCAACAACTGTTTGACAATAAGCTTCTGCCGCATGGAAAACAATGCAGATTTGTCAGCGTTTCCTCCTGAATGTGTGCAGAAATACGTCAATAAACCACTGAAGAGTGGATTGTACTTGTTCACAGGACTCAAAAAGCAATAACAAAATCAGTCAGGTGGTTCTGGACCTTTTATGTTCTCTGGCTGCTTCATCCTCCAATAGCTGAGATTTCAGCGTGGTGTCCAATTTTCATTTCGAGTTGGTTGGGCCTTTCTGGACAACTAAATACTAAATCGTTACATGTAGATTTTTCCTCTTAAACGTTATATCTTTCGTTTTCTCCTCGACATTCTTGCTGATGCAAGTTGTGTTTTTTCTTTTAAGGTCCACTATTTTTTTCGGCCGTCTTTTCCAAAAATTGACCGTCCAAATGACGGCTGGACGACTCGCTGCCTAAAACCATGATTGTATGACAGTTGGTGTATGTACGAGGTCCTTACGAATCACAGTATGTAAGTAGCATGATCTTGACAATGCCTTTTCTTTCCTATGGTGCCCAGAGTGGAATCTTTTGAAAATGGTCCATCTCCATGGAAACAGGGGGAAATGACACTTTTCATCAATGGCTGTAATAAAATGTTCTTTTGCACATGTGCAAGTAGATGGACAATAACAACAACGTTGAGTCCAGAGTGTCATGACTCCCAGTCTATATTCTCCTGGGACTTGATAGTTTTATGGTTGATAGTCACCATAACAGCAATATAACTTGTTAATACAAATGTCCGTATACTCGCTTTTGTTAATGTTTATAACATATTGCTGTCTGCACGCATGAGTGTGTGGTTTCAATCCAAAAACAACAAGCAGCACCCACAAGGGGCTCTATTTGAAAACTACATTGTTTTCAGTGTTTCTGCCGTGCAATGTTTTCAACACGTTGTCGTGTAAACACAACTTTTTTCTCGAACTCACACACAAAAACGATGCGTTTTCACTTGAAATGTTGTTGTGTAAATGGAGCCTCATTGTTAAATTCCTGAGGAGGTTCAACAGGAACCAAAGTTTGCTACTTATGGTCTGATTTACTAAAAGTTTGCCTGATCTACTAACAGGATGAACCGAGACACACAATGTAACACAATCAGTTTAGCAATTTGGCATAAATATGGTACAAATTGTTATAAAATATATTGTAATAAATGTAATAACTGGTCAATAATGTAAACAAAAGTGCTGAGACCGAAATGTAATTACAGTTTTGTTTTTATAAAACCCAAAATGTAATAAATGGCCAATAATGTAAAAAAGATTTAACAAGAATTTAAATGTGATCTGTTTAATGCTTATACATTATTTTGGAATGATGATTGGAGAAATAGATTACAGATTATAGAGAACAGAATGACTATAAATGACTTGGGCAACAGCAATCATACATAAATACCATAAACTGTATACAGTATATGTGTAAACAAATAGTCAATTATCAAGTGTTAATTTAACAAAATAAAGATCCTAAAACACCGTTAAAGAAACTTAAACAATTATTCAATAGCAGTCTCTATACTCCCCCAACAACATTTAGCTCATGACACGGCAGCGCATCTGTTGTTTATGTTAGAAACACTGAAACACCGAGAAAATGAAAACAAGGCTGACGGCGGAGCTGTCTGTGGTGCTGAAACCACTTTTACGGCTCGTCTGCTCATCAGATTCACATGAAAGCACCAACAGTTGGCCTTTCCTTTGCTGAAGGTCTGGTAGCTCAGGTGTCGGTCTCCCATCTTTTAAAAGCTGCTGTTTTTCCTCAAAAGAAAGTTGTTAAAATGTCTTTATTGTCTCCGGCGCTGTCATCCTGCCTGTTAACCTGCCAACTAGCAAGAGAGCGTAGCAGCGCTGTATCAATTCACTAATGCACTGTGAGTGTACATATAGTATTTAGCATAGCACTGTTACGTCCAAAGGCAGCGTAGTGATCTGCCTTTTTACGTAAATGATTTTCATATTGGGGAACTGACTGCGCATGAGCAAACACACCCATACACTGGATATGACCAGCAAAGGCAGAGCAGCAGTGTGCCTTCGGGAGGGGGTGTGGCCTTCAGGAGAGTGTGTGGTCTTCAAGAGAGGGTGTGGTATTCAAGAGAGGGTGTGGCCTTCAGGAGAGTGTGTGGTCTTCGAGAGGGTGTGGTCTTCAAGGACAGGGTGTGGTCTTCAAGAGAGGGTGTGTCCTTCAAGGAGAGGGTGTGGCCTTCAGGAGAGGGTGTGGTCTTCAAGAGAGTGTGTGGGCTTCAGGAGAGGGTGTGGTCTTCAAGAGAGGGTGTGGGCTTCAGGAGAGGGTTGCCTTCAGGAGAGGGTGTGGCCTTCAGGAGAGTGTGTGGTCTTCAAGAGAGAGTGTGGCCTTCAGGAGAGGGTGTGGCCTTCAGGAGAGTGTGTGGTCTTCAAGAGAGTGTGTGGTCTTCAAGAGAGAGTGTGGCCTTCAGGAGAGGGTGTGGCCTTCAAGGAGAAGGTGTGACCTCACAGTAAAACAGGCAGCAGTGAGTGACTTGTGCAGCCTCTCTGCCATACCAGGAAATAGCGGTGTTGAGTCATTTGGCCGATGAAAAGCACAACCTGCCCACACTTTCAAGCCTATAGGTACTGTAAGCTCTCGGAAATTGAAAAATAAATTATAATGAATTATATTATAATTAAAAAAATCTAAATGAATATTTCATTCATTTAAATTCAGCCTTGGGGAGGCATTGCCCTGCCTACCCTGACTGCACGTCACTTCTGAAAATCGGTTTCTATTATGTTTGAAAACCACAACGTTTACTAACCCATATTTAGTCTTATATATTGAATCACTTGAGGGATTTTAGACAGGACTTCTACATCGACTTCTATTTCCACTTAAAGTTTTTGTTTCTTATTTCGAAAGCGACAATTTATTGTTGAAGTGTGAACATAAGGACCTTCAAGTCTTTCAAATCAATCACCACGTATGCAGAATATCTGCTTTTACAGCTTTTAGGAACAGTGAATTTCACTCTCATTGTGTGGAAATGTTCAGCGCTGCAGGTGAAATCGCTGGGAAATGGAGACGAACTTCAACACCCCGACAATAATGATTCAGGTGAAGACAGAGCGCTGAATTATCTGAATCCGAATGAGATTGCATCCTGAGAAACCCACACTTTTCCTTTCCCTGCCCTCTCCTTATGAAAGATTTGTGCCTGTGGTTAACAAAGGAAGGTAAAATAATGAAGAAGACCTACGTTTTGCCTCAATTGTTCAAGTGTGAAATAGTAATTAAAAAGCCTTTAGACCGAACAATGTGTGCTGAGATCAAACTGTCGCAGCCTTTGTTTCATTCTTCTTAAACTGACAATCATTTATATTTCAATGTGGAGTTTTCATGGTATTTTTCATGTCTTCCCAAGGCTCCCTGAGGGAAAAACAATAGCTTGAACCACAACAAGAATCAAGACCGTCACTCGTCATATCTGTCAGCGGATCTGCATAAATATTATGTAACGTTTGTTCTGCCCACTCAACACAGTTAATGAGAGACACGGTGAGCTTGTCAGCTCCGAGAAAAGTGAATGTTGTTACAGCTTCTTCTTACCGTCTCCTCCCTGTGAGACGTGGTAGAGGTGTCCTTCAGCTGGATCCTTTCAAGGTGGAGGAGAAGTCGGTTCCCTCTCTGTTGCCACACCACTCGGTGGTCTTGTCCATTCCGGCGGCATCTGCACTTTCCATCGTTTGATCACGCAGAGCTTTTGAACGTGAAGTGTGGAGACGCTTCCTGGTGCTGGACGGCCACAAAGACAGGATAAGATTGAAGAACTGACAGAGCCGCTCTACCAGTTGATCCTCACATTGCACAGACGCATACGCACGTCTTAGTATCATAAGTATCATGATACTGTAGAATATAACTTCAAACAATATTTTATACATTCATTAGATTATTTATGAAGCTATACCAATATTTATCTACACACAGTCTAAGTGAAATCCATATAAAATGTATAAAGGCAACTAAGAGCAGAGAACAGAATATTCCTATATTTTCCCTTGATTGATGTGTCCATCATATAATTTATCGCCGAAACAGGTAACAACATTTGCAACAGCAGAGAAAAGACAAAGGAAAGCGAACACTGGAAACTCAATACACCACAAATGTTCCCCAGTAGTTTCAAAGGACATAATTTCAGTTTGATAATCCCACAAAAAACCTCAAATACTCAACAGAATGGGAGGTACATACAACTGTCCAACAATACCACTTTGAACCACAAGGTGGTACAAAAGCGGCATAACTGAAGTCTTTAAGGGAGCTGTTAGAACAGACATACATATATCTGTTTGTGAGTTTGCTACAACTGTGAATTAGTTTAATCAATTTAATCTCAGTCTTAAAGCTGCTGGTTCGATCTGCATGTCGAAGTATCATTGAGCAAGACACTGAACCTCAAACCACTCCCATTGGTATGTGCATGGGTGATTCTGTACATTGTAACGTGCTTTGGGGGCAAAAGTGTGATATGTGTGAAAACCATTTACCATTTACTGCATGTTGCAATATAATCCTTTTTATATGAAATATCTTTTCCTTATAAGGTATTTATTTGCTTCTTCTGCGTAAACCTTGAATTGCAAGAGCTGAGCACTGCAATGCATCATGGGAGTTGGGTTGGCAGTGTTTCAAATGTCTTTATTTGGGATTATTTTAGGCTTGTAGGTGTTGGTAATTATTGTGTTGTGTTTTTGTTGCTTAGTTTGTGTAGTTAGTTAGTTGAGCTAGTTTAGATTAGTTAAATTTGATATTTGTAAGTTGCCAACCAGGAGTGCAGAAGATTTTGTGTGTCATTTGGTCCTGTCATGGTGTTTTTATTGAGTGTGAGTAAGTATAATTCCCCTTGGCTGTAGGTGTAATGAAGTAAATTGTTCATTATTGATGATTAATAATCATCTGTAATACAATGTATAACCAACATTAATCTGGACAATTATGGTCTTACAACTAAATCCACTGCCTACTACATTACATGGAACTGATTAATGGCATTACATCCTACTGGTTAATGCTGTGTGGATGTGGCTGGCAACAATGTGGAAGAAATAATCCTCATATCAGGAGTAAACAGGTTCCCTTTGTAAACTGTTGATAGCTTATCAGGTAAACCTCTGCTACTGTATGTTCAGGTTCTCCTGCGAATTCAAGAGCTTAACGTTTTCTCAGGTGGTACAAAAATATTGCTCTCCTCTGGTATCAAATGTAGGCAATGCAGTTTTTGTGCTTTAACTGGCAGTAGGGATTGATTAAAGAATCCAGTTTTACCTTCAGTTCAGCTATTTTGAATTACCATTAGAGATTCAGCAGTTGATGAGTGAGGCTCCGTTTTTACATTTGTAATTAAAAAAAAAAAAGTTTTTACATTTACACTGCAATGTTTTTCAAACAATGTCTAACATGGAAATGGCAGGGATGCCAAAAACGCAATGTAGTTGTGATGTAGGGCCAATAGTGGGTGCTGTTGTTTGCTTTTGTAAGGAAACCACACACACACTGAGAACCATACGCTATCAACATCAACAATGGGAGTACATGGATATTCATATAGACAGACGATGAAGTTAGATTTCTATTACGGTGACTCTCAACTATAAAACTACCAGAGGAATGTGGACTGGTCGTCATGACTAGAGGCCGCCATAGTTGTTATTGTCTATGTACTCACAGATGTGCAGAAAACAATTTGCTATGGCCGTGATGCGCATGTGCAAAATTTTCCTGTCTCAACACCCAAAGCACCATGAAACATTTCCCTTTTCACTTGAAAACTCTATCATGTAAACTGGGCCTGTGAATTTCAGCCTCTTTCCACGTTTTAATACATAAAAAAAAAATGCAGACTGTATACCACATAATGCTTTAAAGTGTCATACTCAAAAGTTTCATGCTGCAACTTTAAAAAAAAACAAATGTGTTTATGATCACACCTCTCCCAACTTCTAATTAGAACATTCAGAAAAAAAGAGAGAAAGTTCTTTAACTCTCCTGCTTTTACCGTCTAATGAGCTTCAGAAGCCTTGGGAGCTGGTGCAGATTACATCCAACCTCAGATCTTACCTCCAAATATTTCACGTAGACACAGACTCCAGGCTACAGTTAACTGCAACTTGCCAACTATCCGAAAGGGGAAAAAAAAAAAAACTAATTTTCTGCACCTCCAAAAAAAAAAAAAAGTACAAATCCAGGATGCTGAATTGTGTTACGAGAGACTCGGAGCCGATGGCACTGTTTGATATTCTGTCGACCGAGCACCTGAACTTTATGATACATCGATAAAAGATGAGGAGTAAAAAAAGAATACCGGGACGGCGGCGAGTAAACAGAGACAGTAGGGGACGAGCGAAGGGGACGAGGAGGGAATGAAAGAGTGAGAGGAGCGAGCAGGAGGACGGAGGAAAGTGTCTGAACTTTAGGTGGACTGTCACGAGAGAGTAAGATAAGAGGCCTTCAGGAGAAGACTGGGCTCAATCAAGCCCAGTTTGATGTCCAAGTATCAAGTTAATGCTTGTAATTAACCCTTATTGCACTTTTTGTTTTGAGGCGTACTTTCCAACTATAAATGAAGCCGAAACTTTTGTTTGAGTGAGAGGAAAATCAATGTAATTAACCAAGTTATAAACAATTGATGAACCTTTGCTTAGAGCTATACTAATCAATATTCTTCCATTAGAAATTGATCAGCCATAAATCACCAGCAGGTTTGCATTTGAGATAAGGCAGTAATCAACCTAATGAGCTTCTGTTTTAGAGCAGCTGGAAGTCAGAGCTGAAACGACCCTCTCGAGAAACGAATATGTTTACATACCTACTGTGCTGCCTCCTAGTGGATGTAAGAGTTCTCGAGCGTTGACTCGAGGGGCGCAAATGTTCCTATAAGGAATCAAAATCATTCATCAAGGATGAAGAGTTTTGGAGTTGCACCAAGAGAGGAAGTTGAAAAGTGAAACGTGCCTCGGCAGGTGTCAAAGTTGTGTAACCATGTGCAGTTTGACGTTGGATTCAGAGACAATTACTGATGGTCCCAAGCTGAAAGGAGGCCCCCAAACGAGGACTGACGTCACTCCAAAATAAATGACATTTTGAAATTCGTTGTTTATCTAAAATGATGAGGAACCCTGTTGGCCGCTCGCTGCCCGGCGCTGCTGCTTGAACAGAGACAATGTCTTACATTAAAAAGTAGTTATGTCACTTTCTCCATGACTATGTATTCCTGCCCCATTGACATTTCCAATGAAAAGGAACCGGATCCATACAGTGATGTAAGGATTTCTCTGTGTCTCCTGCCTATGTCTGTTCCTGTTCCTGCTGATGAGACGAGCTGCTCGGCTTTAAAGACGATGAAAACCCTGATTGAGGTCGAACACGTCAGGAGAGGCTCAGTCGACTGCCTCTGGTTCAACAGCGTCACCCACTGGCACACACACTGACACAGCAATGGAGGCGGCTGCCATGCGAGGTGCTCAGTTCATCCATTAGGAGCGATCTTGGGTTCAGTGTCTTGCTCAAGGACACATCGACACGTGGATAGGGAATCGAACCTGCAACCTTCCAAATGAGATTTTAAAGACAGTTAAAAGTAAAAATCACCGCTGTTTCAAATGGTCACTGGTTGAGCTGTGTCAGTGCGTGTCACGGGTGTTTCCAGTAAAAAGTTTTCCAAGTGAAAACCTTTGATGCTTTTGTGTGGAATAATAATCCAACTTCATCATTTGTTCATACTCATGAGCTCGCCATTGTGAATGATTACAGCATGATGTTCTCTGCAGACATTTGCGTGTGGTCTCATTATAAAAGCAAACAACAGCGCCAGCTCGTGGCACCAACACACCATCTACCTCTTTCTCAAAAGGTTGACATGTGAAAGTGAGATTTTCTTAAACAAAAACAAAAACTATGCATTTTCACTTGAAACATTGTTGTGTCAACACGGCCTAAGGTGCCTCTTTCCTTCCCGGAGCCCCCAGAGAGTCTACAAAATGTCCCTGAGTCCATTCCGACTCATTGTGTTTCACAACTTCAGGGCGAGAAATGAGATGCCGTTCAGACCCATCTCACACGCAGCCAGTTGACATGACAGAGAAGCCCATTTGCATTTTCCTTGCTAATGCAATTTTGTCTCATTCTGTGTTCAGCCGAGTGCATCACCATAAAAATAACCACCAGTCTGCAAACGTTTTGCAGACTACCTCTGCACTTGAAAGATATTCCATCTCCCCACGTAATCAGCAGCTTTACCTGAGAAGGCATTCTTTATTATCATGCTGAGAGATTCACTTTGGCTTGGATAAAACAATCACACTCTGGTATATATTTAGTTTCACCTGTGCCAGGGAGCCTTTTTTTCTTGTTGTTGTTGTTGTTGTTGTCTATCTTTGGGTCTAAAATTGATTCAACCAAATGACTGTGGGTACTTTTGCCCTTTCACATAATCCTTGGGGCTTGCTCAGAATGGAGGAGGAGTATGAAGCATGTCCTCACATGAAAAATGAGCCTCTATGTATGAGACAGTGATGTGACACGCATGAACAATGTGTGGTTGAGATAATAGTCAGACGTGACTGCACCGATGTCTATTCTCACAGTGCAAAATGATGCAACAGTCAAAGCAACAATCGCAATGTACCTGGTGATAACTAGTGAAAACCTCCGCTGCATTTCGGGGTCCGTCTACATAACGATGGAGCTCAGAGCCACCGAAGATGCAACTTTTTCATCATGGCTCCCACTGCAGAACTTCTCGAAAACACTCCAGAAACCCACCGACTGCATAAGCATAACTAAAATAAACTTGGTGCTCACAATATGATGTGAGCAAACAACTTACCACAATAGAAATACTTTTGAAAAAGTGTAATATAATAAGAGTAATCAAAATCATCCTGAGTAAAATGTCCATGGTGTTTAATCAAACATCCTGAATGATAACATCACCTGGTTAGGCTCAGTGGAGTTCGCCTCTCCACTGGCAGGTCCATGAAATACTCATTAGGTCTTCAAATTGATGAGTCTGACCACTGGGCAGGGTGATGCAAAGATTGACCAGAAAAATGAGGCCAAATTTGAGATGCTGCCTCTGTGCATGCATACCACTGCCATAGTAAATAGTTCTTCTGTAGAGTAGATGAGCATTAACAACAGTGGCCTCCAGTGTATCATGACTTTCAGTCCATATTCTTTTGGGACTTGGTAGTTTTATAGTTGAGTCATCCAGAATAACGATCCAACTTGGTCGTCTGTCCATGTGAATGAATGTCCTCGTTCTCGCCTGTGATAATGTTTATAGTAGGGAAACATGATAATGGATATGTGCCAATATAAAATATGCCGATATTTTTAAAACAAGATATTACCGATGCCAATACCGATATAATCCAGTTGACAAATGTGTCGGTGGGTAAAAAAAATCACTTGTCCACAGGGTCCGTCAATGTCCTGCTTCCTATTCATTGTCGATGTGAAACGCATCGCAGTGCATGCTGGGTGTGTGTGGCTGCCGTTCGCACATTTGAATTGAGTTGAATCCTGCCAAAAAAAACCCTCTCTCTAGTAATACTTTTCTCAGAAACTGCTTTCGTAGTAAAAGAGAAAGTTTGCGACCAAAGTTGTCCAATCAGGTGCAGCACTCCGAGCTACATGCTACATGCTAATACACTAACAATGCTACATGCAACACACGATTAAATGACTGATACACTGATACAGTGAGCTTGAGCGTGTGCGCACGGCACACAGCAAGCTACATTCCTCGGGCATTGCGCAGATAGACGCTGTCCTGACCAAAAGTGTTGCCTCTTAGTCAGTCGAGTAGCTCACATAATCCCGTGTCCTCATTTTTGCTGGGTACGTCGGCACAGCAGTGTTTGTGTCTCTCAGCGGTGTGAGAAACCTTGAAGCTCATCGGGCCATTTGAATCAATCATGGCTGACGGGGTACTTTACGGCATCATTGCCTGCTGAAGCCGGCAGTCGTGGCCAAACAGAGCAAAGAATATTCTGTGCCAAGAATACTTACCTTGTTTACTTGTTCGCGTCAACTTTGGCAGCAAATGCTTGTCTCTGTCTCCGTCTGTTTTTTGAATATATGCCCAAAAATGTTTATATATATATATAAGAACACAGTCTAAATGAGTCTAAGATGCAGGCAAACAGGTGTTACAAGAGGAGGAGGACTAGCTAACAATGGTTGATAATACACCAACATATCAATACTAATTGTATTCAGGGCGACATCAACATGGAAAAAAGATAATAACACCGATGCAAAAGAATACCCTTTCATTGTTAAAGTAAATTACAACTAACTGTGTACTCATGTCGACACACTCGTCCCACATCAGTGCGATCAATACCATTAGGCTCAAAAGCACCAGCACCCAGACAGATGATGTATTGAACAGTGGTGTCTGAGCCACAGGGAGCAAATGGCTGAACACATTCTCCAAAGTGTCTGGAATTATTTATAAATGATCCACAATGAGTTATTCATTGAACTATTTGTTTGTGTTGGTGGCCTGAAGCCAATATATAACACGTTGAACACATTGTGAAACAGATGCTTCACTCCCGCTTATTCATGTAAACTCCCCAAACAAAGACACAGTTAATCACACAGCCGGCGAGTAATGGAAGATACTGCTAAACTCTTAAATCACGTGTGACATACAACCCTGATGTAATGGAGGAGGAATGCCTTGATCCTCACCTCCTGACAGTAACATTACCGGAGTGCAATATATTAGTGACTCGACATAAACAAGAGTTTCTCTTCATGTTTGCAAGTTATCTCAGCTGTGTTGGTGCGGGTTCAACTTGTTATTATTGGTTCGTCAATTTGTTTCTTCCAAAAAGTGCAAACATTCCAATCAAAGAGCTTTTAGATCACATTATGTGATGGAACTCCACCCATCCATACATCCATCCATCCGGTGGAGTCTAACGAATGGCATGAACTGATGAAGCGACTTGGATAAAGGACAAAACATCTTCCATGACCAAGTCCAGTTTACTGTATTGAAGAGTGAAGAAGCCCCAGACATCCCCGTCCTCCAACCTCCTCCAGCTCTTCTGGCGGGACGACAAACAGTTACCAGACCAAACCAGAGGTAGAATTGCCACAAATCTATTGCTTTTATTATATGTTTTTAGGACTGTTTATTTATGATATTTCTCCATTTTATGCGTGTTGATTTTATAATTTGCTGATGTAAAGTGTGTATGAGTGTCTTAAAAATCGTCTTTCTCCTGGTGGGATGTGTTTACTAAACCTTGAAGGGGAAGCGATCAGCGGGTATCTTAATAAGTCGCCTAAACCAATTCAACTGGCTGCGCTCAATGTGGAGGGGGAGTGCCGGGACGGACAACCCTCTCTGCTGCTGTCGGTGAGCAGCGCAAACTACAGTCGCATCCTTTCTTCCACTCACAAAGAAATGACAAAGGGATTTCTTTCTGAAGACTGCTACCCCAACTCCCGTTTCCCGTTGCTTAGGATTTTTTCATTTTCCCTGGCCGGCATGATCGGGAGCACTTACATCAGTGAGAGCAGCTTTTCAACCATGAAGCACGTTAAATCAAGCGACTGACAGATGAAACTCTTTTCCAGTTCATGCAAATTGGGAGGACAAAAATTCATTCCGAATATTGTGCAGCAGCAGGGGAGGCCGCAGGAATGTTGCTGATCCTGGTGGAGGTGAGGCAGGGTCTTTTCAGGACCTTGCTTAAAGCATCATGTGGAGTAGGAGCGTTGTGTAGAAGTACTTCAATTTAAGCCATTGTAAACGTAAATGTCTGTTTTAGAGTTCTTCACTTTAGTCTTAATTGTTATTGCACTTTTCTTTCCATAGAATGAAAACATGTTTCTCACAGAAACAGTACAAGTGTGTAAAATAAATACAGCAAACATTAATTGCCACAATTCTTTCATGAAGTAAATTATCTTTATAAAAAGCAGAGTGTCATAAAAATCCACAGTTATAGTGTGGCAGCGGTTGTGTTGGAGGGAGGGACAATATGGTCCTCTCTGTCATTAAAGTTGTCTTGAATGCCTGAGCTCCTCCCTGTATCACGAAGAGTGACGGGAGATTTCATAGGTAGAGAGTGTGGACCAACCGGGACAATCCTGTCTGAACCTGCAGCCAGTCTCATAATGAATAAGACCCTTGAAGACACTTGAACTCCGTCACTTGTGGACGGGTCTTTCTCCCTTACCTGGAGAGGACGTGTCATTTTCTTCTGTGAGACACCAGTGATCTCAGACATGGCGGTGCTGATTCGTAACAGCTTCACGTCCGGCGGAGAACCAGTTCCAGTGCATGTGAGGGTTAAAAAAAAAAAAAGGACAACGTCATCTGAAAAAAGGCAAACTTAATGAGTGGCTGGGTTATTAGACTGCCCAATACAGTGCTGAAACCCCAAAATACTGGGAGGCTACTGAAAGCAGCACAAGATGTTCTTTTTAAAGTTACTCGTTACTTTTCATTTACAATAACGTCCAAAGCAACTTCACTAGTTTTACTGATTCAGTTACTCGTTTTCAGTAGAATTCACAACACTGGCAGTAAGTCATATTATTATCCACTATCCTTTTAAATCATTTGCTTTTTTCATGCTACATAACCATGTTTGTCCTCTTTTCCATCGAGCGGTACAAACTGGTGGTTTTATGGAACATGTTTGTGCACCATTTTAAACTATTTTTAAAGGATCTAAGCAAAAAAACAAAAAACAAATTTTGCCTTTAATTGTAAAATATTAAACAGCCCTATCAGGACTCTTCTGCACGACAGTTGTGTGTGCGGGAGCAGCGTCCGAAATGAAACAAACTGATCCGGACAGCATGAACCTGTGAAAAAGAAAAACTTACGTGAACATGGTTTATTAGCAAAAAAAATGTTTTTTTTTTTTTTAATGCCCATTATTGAATTGAGACGCTCTGTACTCTTCTGAAGACAGATAATTTGTTTTGACTGGGAGCACATGGGCACATCATTAGCTGTGCACAGAGAAGCCGCATCTCGAGCATCTGCAGGATGAATTATAGCCCCGCCGATGTCAGCGAGGGGATTACGCAGCACAGCTATTTAATTCAAGTGTGCTCAGTTTGAATGAAAGCTTCCGTCCTAATTAAAGCCGAGTGTAATTATTACCAGTTTATTACTTTATGTGCTAATGAAAGGCATTTACAAAAAAAAAAGTGAACGTGACATAAAATAGTCACTTTTTCTTAATGAGGGCTACAAAAGTATAAAAATCACAGGAAAATGTTCAGGATCAGGCTGACTTGACTTCAATAAACACAAATAAAAGTGGAAAATGTGTGAAAACAACTGTTAAATCAACTGTCTTTCCTCTTTGTTTCTGCTCCTTTTTCCAGTGTGTTACTAATAATACATCACACAGCTGCACCTCTTAACTGTTTGGATTAATTTGTTTTTGATTTCATCAAGGTTTTTCCACGCCGGGCCACTTTACACTGTATACATCGTTAAGTGTACATGTCCCGTTTTCCATGGCAACGTCGACTTTTTCTGTTTATTCTGTTGAAAGGCATGACAGCGCATGCAAAAACACACCGTACTGGAAGAGTACACTGTGAGTACAGTGGCAGGCACAAAGAAGCGGTGGGCGGGGAGGCACGCTGCTGATATGAAGATATGTGCCTCGAATGACTTCCAGCAGTTTAAGACAATAAAGGCGGATGTTTGAAGTTGCATGTATTAGCATCAGAACTGACGGGGGTCACAATAAATTAACTGCACGTTGTGCTTGTTTCTTTTTTTTTAACGCTTCCAGTATTAAGGCGTCGTCACGCTTAAATGCAGCTGCGTTTATTGAAATGTCAGAAGGTTATTTGGCAGGTTTACATTATTGAAAAGCATCAGAATCATGGGTGAAAGGAGTCGCTGCAGCTGTGTTACACAAAACGGCTCAAAAACGTAGTGGCGTTCACCCAGTCACACAACGATGGAGTCGGCTGCCGTGCCAACATGCTACCAACCGCCATTGGGAGCAACTTTAGAACCTGTTGACACAACTTTTCAACTGACGACTTTTTTGTTTCAGAAAAGTTTGAAGTTTACACAGGAATGTTTTGAAAACGATGTCCGTTTTGGGTGCTGTTGTTTGTTTTTGTAATGGAGTCACACACGCATGCGTGCAGAAAACAATACGCCATAAACATTAACAATGGTTAGTACAGACCATGAGGTTGGATTGCTATCACAGGTGACTCTCAACAATAAAACTACCAATCCCAAGCAGGGTCAGATCGAAAGCAATATTTATAGGGTAGCGATAGGGGCCAGGGATGTTTGAGGGGTGGCAACATATGGCAGATGGACACAGTATATATTGGAATTCAGTATATACTGTGTCCATCTGCCATATGTTGCCATATGTTGACACGTTCCAAACAAATTAGTTTGGAATGTTTTCCATTTTCCTTTGAAAACGTTGACAAGTAAACAGGGCCTCAGTGTCAGGTCTCCTTCTGTGTCTTTGTCAAGTCTGCGTCTTGTACCTGTTTGTCACTTCCTGTTTTATTTGGACCCACTTGTTCTGTCTGCATCTCCATCCACCTGTCCTTCCTGTTCCGTCTTTCTGTATGTCTGATTTTGTGTGATGCATTTCACCTCTCGCGTTGGATTATTGAACTCTGTTTTGGGCCCTGGCTATCCACCTGGATTGTGTTTTCTGGATATTTGAACAAACAGCCCCCGGTTTTTGTTTTTACTGCAATAATGCAGTGATAGCTCGCTATTTTGCAGGAAGTCGAGCAGTTGATCCGGACATCAGAGGTGTCTGACCACTGCTGCTGACCACCTGTTTAAAACCTGTGGCCTGCAGTCTGCATTCAGTTCATTAATTGTCTTTAATGTCCCACGGGATGCCCTCTTTGTTAAATACATTTGTTTCCGTTAAATGCCTCCCAGTGTGCTTCCTTCCCAGTTATGGACACACCAAACCGTAGATTTTCTCCGGGTTCTCCTCCTCTTCTAAACCGACCACATTCTTTTATAATTAGATATGATAAAGAATTAAATGAACAATTCACCCGTCAAAACTAGGAACATATAATTTTCATATTACGAGAGCCTTAAAAACCAAAATATGTTGTTGATGCCGTGAAGGATTCTAGTTTGACATAATGCAAATGCTCAGTGTTTGTTATGGCAAGTCTCAGATATTTCTGATGCTAATTTGATGCTAGTTGTGATTTTCTTTTTTTCCGTCCTCATCAACCACAGCAATAAGATGCTAATAACTATCCAGTTTGTGAGACGCACATAAATCATATTCGCACACAAACTCTTCAAATCTGTTGTATCTGGATTAGTCTGACTAAATCATCCTCCCTGTTCGACGGATGATGTAACCTGTGCCTCAGGTCAAACACATTAAAGAGCAAACACAACAGTCAGTAGTTATTATTTCTCAAGGATATTATCTCAGACCTTTCACAGCTTAGTTTCCAGTTAAAAGCAACAAGTTAAATAACCATTACCAAACACTGAGCGTCCACAAGCAGCAGAGGTCACAAATTAATTGATGCAGAATCTTGTCAAAGAGAAAAACCCAGAATCCAACCCGCTCTGAGATGCGTTCGATAATGAAAACACCTCATGTTGTTTTGACATCCTACTCCAGAAATCGCTCTCCTGGCATTAAATTAAGATCCAAGGTCACTTCTGTGTGAGAAAAACAACCGTTTAGTAGTTGGAGTCATTTTCCCCCAGTGCTTGAGATTTAATGAACACGCTGAAAAGGATGAAGGCGAAACCGACCCTGAAAGCCACCGAGCAGAAAACTGGTGAGTCAACTCTCAGCAGGGTCACTGAACTGGTCGAAACCAGGACTGTACGAGATAATCCCAGCCACAGGCGAAGCACTGAGGCTGGGCTGTTTTGCATAAAGCAACTTTGGGAGAGTTGCTGCAGCGTCCATTCTGCAATCGGTTGTGCTGCATTTACACACAACGATGACAAGTCACGAATGTCACGAATCTCCATTTTGGATCATGAATTTGACCTAACTTATGTATAGGATTCAGGTCAGAGGCATCACACGCTGTCATGAACGTTTGGCAACCTGTCGCGACCTGTTACCATGCGTTACAGTTAATAGCACCAAATGGTGGCGAATCATCGCGAATCATTAAACGCGGTCAACAACATTGTTCCGCGCCATTGTGCATCGTCACTTTCGGTAGAATTTGGAGGAGGAGAGATCGCTGTCCTCTGGCTCCTCTGGCTCAGACTCGTCGTCCGGAGCAACAGTAGGAGGAAGAACAACTTCAGGAGCGTCATCAGCAGCAGCAGCAGGCATCAGTAGTGCAGGCTGTGGTCTGGGTCAGGACTTGGCCGACTTTGTGACTTTGAAACTTTGGCATATTGCTGGAATGAAAACCAATGCACCTGGAATTAATATCAATCACGAGTGAACATGTGAGAGAAAACTGTTATTAGGAGTAGAGTGCAGCAAAAAGTGACGCCACGTGAAAGCGCGTGCCAATTCCTGCCAGTTCCTGCCAGTTCCTGCCAGTAATGACGCGTGACAGTATGGACTCCAACAACCATCAAGAAGACATTACGAATGCTGTCACGCTCTATTACGCATCACCACGTATCACAAGTAATCGACACGCTCAGATAAATTAATATTTTCTGTGATTCTAATGACAGAGATGTAAAAGGGTGGGATTAAAGAATGTAAACTTCTTCTTACCCCCCTCTTCGAACATGTAATCCACATATTGTAAAACTGGAGCGTGTGTCATGTGAACTGTGGGTGACTCATTCGGATGATTGTCTCTTTTTTAGATTTTTATTCTGTTCGTTTCTCTGGTTTCTTTTTATTTATTGAAATAAATAAATAAATAAATAAATAAATAAATAAATAAATAAATAAATAAATAAATAAATAAATAAATAAATAAATGTTTTTCATACAAAAAGTGAAATAAATTTATTAGTGGTTTGGACCATCATTCAACATATATTTATATATGAATAGTTTATTAATATACTGTACGTACGTACCCTTGGGACTTGAACCAATGACAATGAATTTATTGTTACAGGACGACCCTAAATTATCTGTCGGTGTGAATGTGGGTGTGTGTGATTGTGTCTGTGTTGGCTATTTTATTTTATTTTTTTTACACATTTCCAGATGCAAAAATCAGGCACAGCTACAGATTCAATGAAAAGGGACTGGATGTTTCAGTCCCCATTACGCCTAACCATGCAAGAGCAAACGATTACACATGCTGTGGTGTTGTTCCTCTGGTCACATTTTGTCCTCATTATTTCTATATGTACTGCACTTGCTCTTTGACTGAATGTGTTGTGAGAGGATCGCTGTCAAACAGTCTAAGTTACAAGTAATCATTTACGGTTGAACAGCAACACACATTAATTGCCCCGTGTGAGTGTAAAACCGAGGCATGATAACCGCTCCGTCTGTGAATGCACAGTTCTGCTCACGCTAAGTAAACAACCCAAGCATTATGAAGTGAGTCACTGCAGAGACGACGTGTTTAATCAGGTGTTGGGGTCTAATATTTATAGCTCTGGCGGATGTGGATTTCACATTGGGGTAACCGCAGGTAACAGGTTGTGTTTCATACTGAGCGTAACAAGACTCAGTCCCATGATATTATATTAAAGTGTTGACAGAAATCCATTGTTATCATTGGTATGACTTGGACCCTGTGTTGTTTTCTGCACGTGTGTGTGTGTGTGTGTGTGTGTGTGTGTGTGTGTGTGTGTGTGTGTGTGTGTGTGTGTGTGTGTGTGTGTGTGTGTGTGTGTGTGTGTGCGCGTGCGCAAACCAACAACAGTGCCAAGTCGCTGCCTGTCATGCCAACTACATCATTTTCAGAGTTTTGTGTCAATAAGACATCGTTTTCAAAAGGTTTCAGTGTAAACACGAAACGTTTCTGAAACAAGAAGGTAACCTTTGAAAGTTAAAAGAACAACAAATTGTACCTTTAAATTTGGCTTTATTTCCAATTTATTTTGTGTTTTTTTCCCCCAGTCATTTCTTGTCCAGACCTGATGACTGCAGCGCGATCTGTGGGTGCAGTATTAATATTAAGCAGCCGCTCTGATTCCCGTGGTGATCCAGCAGAAACATGTTGACTCTGGATAATGAATGAACAGTGTGTGGTGTTACGGCACCAACGAAAAGACTGGCTGGTGTTTGATTTATGACAAACCTGGTAAAACAAAAAAAAACAACACACAAATTAATCACCAAGTGAATGAATTTTTAATCCCCTCTGATGTGGTCGTGCTGTGGGAGGAAATTGTAGGAAAAAAAACCCCCATTGTAATCAAAATATTCCTTCCAGTATTAATTTTTAAGGATGGCAGCTCTGTAACAATGCTTTCACATCAACTAATATTCAGTTAAAGCAAATTACAGCAAAAGGTACTTTTCTATAATCGAGAAAAAAGGAGTTGTTTGAATTTGGATATTGTGGAATTTGATGCATTTTAATGATGTTGGGTCGCTGTGGTGTCCAGTCTGTCTGTTACAGCTTCACAACTCAGGATGAGCACGATCATAACTGAGGGGACCACGACAAGACGATCAAACCATACGCTCCTCCCAGATATACTGGAATTAACTGAAATAAGTCATTGCCAGAATATAGTCTCCTAGTCAAACTCCTAATCTAATCTCAAATAAAGTCGTAGCTTGACCGGATTTTAGGCTGCGTTTACACCACAACCTTTTCTAATGAAAAAAGAAAACTTTTGTTGCATTTTGGGTGTCAGTTCACGTAACAACGGTACTGAAGATGCAACTTGTTGGATGACAGCTCCCAAGGTGGAACTTTTCAAAAACACTCAAAATGTTCAAAAATTGCATCTTTTCTGAAACGATGCCGCTGCGCAAACTTCTTCTACACAAACGCAAGTACATGGACAATAAGAACAACGTTTGCCTCCAGAGTGTCATGACTCTCAGTCCATATTTTCCTGGGACTTTGGTAGTTTTATGGTTGAGAGTCACCTGGAATAACAATCCAACTTTATCGCCTGTCCATCATATGCCCGTGTGCATTTAAAATGTTTCTGTGTCAACGGGAAACTTTTCTGAAACACAAATGGCACAATAATGACATTATTAATCCGAAATCAAAACAGATTTTTGTTCTGTTTGATTGTGTTTCAAGGATTTTTTTAATTATTATTATTTCCCTTTAAATATATTAATACACACTGAACCTTTCAAAACCTGGTCTTCTACTAAATCTATCAGCAACATTCAGTTGTCATAAACTGAGAGTAATGTTATCTTTTTATCTTAGCTGAATTGTTGTGTGATAATTCAGATTCGGTGAAAATAATGTGAATACATGGACTGGACATCCTCCAGATCAAGTAACTCACAAACTTACGATAAACTTTCTTCTGTTATTAACGATAACAATGCACACGTTGTGTCACATCATATAATCATATTTTGTTTGAATGCTTTTTAGAACGGTTAAAACTTTTTTTGCCCCAAAGCTCACTTTGTAGATTTATTTGCAACTCATTCCTTCATGGAATCATTTCTTCTCAAATATTTGAAGGCTGATATAAGTAATTCAAAGAGAAGAAAAGGCATCAATCACACCCAAGGCTCTGATGTTTCTCTGGCCTGAAGCAACCTGTTAACAACAGTCTTCCTCCCGCCGACATAAAAAGTGACCTTACCCTGTTTTTACATAATGCAGTGATTCTAAAGTGTAGGCTGTGGCCTACTAGTGGTCCAAATAAATACTGCAGGTGGGTCTTGTTAGGTCATTTACAATAAGTACATTAAAGGTTTTCAGTAATTCTTTTGTTTTCCATCTATTAATATGCACTTTATTTGTAGCAGTCCTTTTTCTTATTGAATTATTTAGTTTCAGGGGATTCATCTTTCAGTCAGGTTTGAGATTTCAGAGTTCAATGGGCCCCAGAAGATTTTATTATTTTTAACTGGGTCTTGGCATTATTGAGTTTGGGAATAACTTACAGAGTGAATAAGTACAGGGAAAGTACAGCAGCAGCCACAGTCCATCTACTTCCAGATTACTACTCAGTATGAGTGTGAGTCACTCTGTAATTTCTATTTGGTCCAACAGGAAAGTGAGGAGCAGCAGTAGATTTTACAGTGTCTTTAACAATATCACATGTAAGATACATGTTAAATCCACATTTGTGCTTTGTGTGGCAGAGGCGATTCAGTGGAGTGTTCACTTCATTCCCATCAGAGCTGCACAATACCTGGCAAATGCATCATGTCATCGACATGCACTACTGTATGTACACATGTAAAAGTCTGATCAGGAACAAAAAGTGGAATAAATTATGATGACTTCACCAAAACTGTGCGATAAACTAAATTTAAAGGTGTATCTGACCGCCTTATCTTACACTATTATATTGCACTTCTGGTGGCCAGAAGGGCAATAATGAAGGGAGAATGACAAAAGTCAACAAACAGGTCAGGTTTCTGTGTCTGTGTGTCTCGCCTCGTGTTTACAATTAACCAATGGCCTTCTCCCTCTGTGTGCTCCCATCGTTGGGTTCCACTTGTGTCCACCCCTTCCTTGTGTATTTAAACCCATCTCCCTCTGTTGTCCTTGTCGGATCTCCTTGTCCACACGTCGCTCCTCTCGTCGTCCTCGTGTCCCCTGCTTCGACTTGTTCTCTGTGAGTCTGCGCTCGGGTCCATCCACGCACCAGCTGCAACCCCTGACACCAACTACAGATATGATGGGGAAAGAACCGGGCTGGTGTAAATTAGGGACGAGAGTAAAAGCACTGTTATTTTTCAATTTATAGCTGTTTTCATCCATGTATACGTATATTTCTGCCAGGGCTGGGGGAATATTGTTTGTTCATGAAAAAAGTTTTTAATTAATCTGATTTGTATTTATCACAAATCGTATCGTTATCACATTTATCTATTTGGATTACACAACATTTCAAGTGAAATCGCATTGTTCTTTCGTCTTAGAAACATTTTGCATTTGCGCGGCAATATTTTGTTGATTCCAGAGAACAACACACTATAAGCATTAACAATGGGCGCGGACGGACGACCAAGTTGGATTGTTATTCCAGGTGATTGTCAAATATGTAACTACCCAGTCCCAGCAGAACATGAATTGGCAGTCACGACACTCTGGAGGCCGCCATGGTTGTTTTTGTCCAACTGTGCAGAAGAACTATTTACTACATCTTTGGTGTGAAAGTACAGTTGTGTTTTTCCTCTGTCCATCGGAGTCCGAGTGCTGTCATAGACGGAGCATTTTCAAAAAGTTGCATTTTCGGTGGCTCCGAACACGGCTGTCATGGAAACCGACACCCAAAACACTAAGAGTTTCCTGTTTTCACTTGAAACCGTTGAAACAGAAATAGAGCAAAAAAAAATAAATGGTTCTGAAATAAATCGGACATATTGCAGTTTCCAGGATATGGAGCAGTCCTGGTTCTTCAATGTGATGCTAATGTGCAGGGTACTATAATGACCGTGACTGAAAGAGATACACACGTTCAATAAATGCAATGTTTCGTCCACCTACACTGACTGACTCCATTTTATAGCTCGACTCCGGCCTCGGTTTTCACAGGTCTTTATTAAGCTGCTTGTATAAAAAACTCTGGGTTCATTGTGTGTGTGAGAAGAAAATAAATGGTGACTGGTGAGTCATCAGGGAATTATTTTAGTATTTATACAGAGAACTCCTGTTAAATGAAGGTATTTTCTGTACAGCCTTTCAGTTAGTAATTTCATGTGCGCCCATGCCAACATCTGCGTCCCCTGTGGCGTGGAGCAGGAGGGCACGCAGGATCGTGACGTTTGGCCTCGCATAACAACTCAGGAGGAGCGACGCTCGTCATAATAAGCAGGAGGCGCAGCCCTGCTGACTGCACGGCGTAAATGAAAAGCCCGAGATAGAAGCAGCCTCGGGTTACGTGAAGGAAGCGCCGATGAACAATGACGGAATTAACTACATTTCAAAGTGTAAACAAATGTTCTCTGAAGGCAGACGCCGTGACGGAAAAGAGCTTCAATGAAAGTTTTATTTTTTCTGTGTTTGTTGGTTCCAAAAAAAAATAAGACCTTTGAGATCCTGTGAATGAGGTGAAATAGAGGACTATTTTTGTGCTGAAAAAAGAAAAGCTTTTTAAGACTGTTGTTACGTCTACATATTCAAAAGGATCGGTTGATTACAGCCGGCTTTGTAAGTAGAGCCAGAGCCTGAAGTAGAAAACTAACATGAAAGAAATAATCTTATTCATTCAGTCTTTCCTCTTTTTGGATTCCCGGTATCTTAAGTAAGACATTCCGACAGGAATGTTAAGTTGACACATTTGGGTTGGAGGCAGCTGCTTCCAAAGGCTCATCTGCTTCCTTTTTTTTTTTTTTGTGCCACATCCTGATTTCTTTCCCACCGAGGGAGGCTGTGTCCAGTGTGAAGATACCGACACTTTTGGTTTTTCTCCCATTTTTCAATGTGCTTTAATTGTGGCCAGCCTGAGGCCGCCCTCAGGCTATAATAATGATAATACCGGCAGTCTAATCAGCGTCTTGATATGTCAAATCTGTGAGTTGGCTGGATTATCTAAACAAAGGTGAAGTGCTCACTGACACACATTCAGACACACATTTGTGAACAATATTCGAGAGAGATAGACCATTTTGTGTACACGGTAAAAGTCTTAGATCTTTGAGTTCAGCTCGTTGAAAGTGGGAGCAAAAAGTGTTGCATTTCTATTTTTGTTCAGTCTCGTCCTTCTGCACATGCACGAGGAGATGGACAATAACAACGTTTGCCTCCAGAGTGACTCCCAGTCCTTCTTCTCCTGGGACTTGGTAGTTTTAGAGTTGAGACTCATCCGTAAATCAATCCAACTTTGTCGTCCGTCCGTACGAATGTCTGTGCACTCGCCACTGAAAATGTTTAAAGCGTATTCTCCTCTGTGGCCACGAGGGTTGGAGTTTCTGTGCAAAAACAACCAGCAGCACCCACTTGTGGCCCTACATGAAAACTACATTTTCAGCCTTTGTGTCATCGCCGTATAAACAGACATCTTTTTCAAAACGTTGTAGTGTAGACGTGAAACATTTCTCCAACTAAAACATGTTTTCACTTCAAGTTGTGTAAACGCAGCATTTCTCTTTAATGTGTTCAATCACTTGCGCAATGTAACTCCACATTTTGTGCCTGGCTCCACCCGATCGCTCTACGGTTAATGTACGCGAAAGGTCACGGAAACCTTTCCCAGAAGACGGTTCTCAAGCATAAAGTATGCAAAATCCTTAGCTGAATTTGCTCGCTTGTTATGGAACTCATGGTGGTATGCTCAGTGAGTTTCCTGCTGAAATCATGCAAAGTGAAAGCACAATCTATTTTCAGTAGGCATTGCCGTCTCATAGACTTCATGCAAGTTCTCAGTAAATGAGTCCCAGAGTGCCACGGAAGCCAATCCCAGCTGACATCATGCCAAGGATGCTGTGAGTGTGGAAAGTCTACGTGGTCTGATTTAACAGAAATTCAAGGATAATGCTACGTATGGAGGAAGGCACCCGGGACACACAGTGCTCAGCAGTTTGGCGGATGTGAAGCGACGGATCCGTCGGGGTTTTCATGTCGGCTCTTCTTCAACTTGAAAGAAGACGTTCGAGATCTTCAACGTCCAAAAGCAAGGGTTTTTTTTTGTTGACTTCCCAGCAGATAAATCTGCCTGCAGTCATTGAAAAAATTTTATTCAATCCTTTTTATCAAAATTTTAATGTACAATAAATTTATTCACTTTTAAAGCTGCAATTAAGAGCTGTTGAACTATGTATTTTTCACAGTTTAATTTGTTTTAGACACATTTGTTAAATTTTTTGCCATTTTTGTTTTTTTTGTTTTTTGACATGTTAGGATGTGATGTTTGCTTCTTCTTTTGAATCTCACGGAGAAATACATCTGTAAAACACCTCATCTCAAATTCTCAGGCCCCACTTCTAACACTTTAAAGCGAAAATGGAAAAGCTCCACTGCGTTTTGGGTGTCCATTTACACAACAGCGGCGCTTCCCATCGGCTCAGTTTCTCTGCGAGCACGTGCGCCTGGTTTGATTACAAAAACAAACAGCGCCAACTCGTGGCCTGGCATGCTAACTACATTGTTTTCAGCGTTTCTGCCTTTTGTCATGTTCTGTAAGGTTTCATTGAGGAACGGAGACAAAACAGAATGAAGTCGATTAGTGTTTGTCGAAAGAAGCAAATTAGCTCCCGAGATGAGGGTTTAATGTGAAAACAAGGCATAATGATTTAAGAAGATAGATAATGAAGTCAATAGAAACATTGCTTGTTTTGTTTTGCCTCCCGGTTTGCCAGCCTCTGTGTATATTTTGGTTTCTATTAAAACTACAAGTGGCAGCTTAGTACGACGTGAGAACAGAATCTATTACGTGGCCTGCTGCCCTTGTGACTCAGCTGATTTCTCATGTCTACAATTCTGGATGTGTAACGGAAGAGGAAATGGAGCTGCTAACCTTTTCGACAGCGTGACTCCTTTTGTCTGAGAGGACGAATCCCGCCACAGATTGACTCCAAAGACAAAAGGCGTTTTGCAACAAAGAAGCATTGTCAGAAGTGAATTGCCATTCCTAGAAATGGGCCTGATTTTATGCAGCCGTCAAACTCTTTCTCCTCCCGACTGACATGCTTCTTTGTACCTGCAACATTTTTGAACATTTATCACCAGAAACACGTCCCAAGTATGAGACACGGACTTCAATGGGGCTTTGTCATGAAAGGAATTTAAAAAAAAAAACTATGGAGTTTATTAAACATAGTGAAGCTCATTCGGTCCCTGTTTAATAAATGTGAGCTGCAGTGAAAGAACAGCTGATGTGTAAATACCACCCCCTAGTGGTAGAATAATCACATTTCACTGTTTGTTGAAGCGCTTAAACATATTAAGATTACAAGAGCAAATACAATTACCTAAGAAATTATTATTTTGCCTGAAAAATACTCTTCGTTTCCAACCAAAGTCTGATGAGATTAACAGTATTTAAAGATAAATACTAAATTACTAGTACTTTCAATGTAAAAGCCTTCATTGACCACTCATTATAAAGTTCCATTGAATCGAGAGTTTAAATCAGCGTATTTTATTTTGAAACACTTAAGCTCAAAGAGACTTTACAGATATCTGCATTCACAAAGAGGGAGAAAAACTAACCAGCTTTGGGGTTTTATACTCTGATTACTGTGGGAAAATTTCAGACACAAACACACTTTGACTTTGAGTCTATGTTTCAAGCTTCCTTGTGTCGTCCTGCCAGCGTCACTGGGAAACTAAGGTGATGGGAAACTGAAAAATCAACTGAGCCACAAATACTGAAACACCAAGAGGAACGTTAATGCGGCACTAACTTAATGCAAGGAGACGTTAATGGTGATCAGACTTTCTGTGGTGCGTTTAGGTGTCTAATAATAGTGAGACTGCAACACTTTTAGTAGATATTCCATAAAGCAGGCTACTGAAGTAATCAGTACAACTGAAAATAAAAGCATGCATCATTATCTCCATGTTGGCCAGAGAGAGAAATGAGTGAAACTCTGATAAAAAAAATTACTCATCTTTCAGACTTTTTCAGATGGATTGATTAGCAATCCATATAGTCTCTTCAAGCCTGAGGGACTGGTAACTAAGCCTGGCTGAGCTGTCAAACGTCCTCTCCCATCCAGGATTTGACATCTAAATGCAGTTAAAGAGGGCAAGTTATCAGAAGACGCAGCTGTGTGTCATCTGCATAACTGCGAAAGTTGATGCCATGTTTCCTTACGACATTCCCAAGTGGAAGCATGTGTAAATAAAACTGCAAAGGTAAATGCCACAGCAAATTACCAGAAAGATCATGTGATTGTGTATGAACTTGAGTGAATAGGAGACAAACGTGTGAACCGGAGTACAAATATTCCACTTGATCAGATGTACACAGACATGAAGACACATGGTAGAATACAAAAAGGTGTCCTGGAAATCAGAAGTCCCGACTTGTGGTGTATCTGCATAACGCAGAACTAAGGGCCCACGCCGCACATTCTCTCTCTGAGATGACTGGAATCCACTGCAAAACACAGAATAAGTCCATATTCAACAAGTTAAAATCAGTAGCAGGCTTTACAGGGACTGCAAACTCTGTAACTTCTGATTGTTTTTAAAAGATGTAGAAAATCAGCTGCTGTAATTGTGTTAAAGGAACATTTCCTCAGCCGCCAATAATCATCTGGATAAAATCTTCCTGTGAGGAGTGAAATTACGTTTGGGTCATCAGAACACTCGGCAGTCTTTACCTTTATTTGAAACCATGGGGGGGTATGCCACCTGCAGAGGGAGGAGAAAACAGAGGCGATCCATCAGTGAATGATGCTGCACGTTCAGAATGAAGAGAAGCAGATCTTCACTCCTGCTTCTCTCAGCTTCCATGTTACCGTGTTCGAGCGAACGTGCTAAGCGAGAGTCCTGAAGGCCTCATCAGCGGACAGATTTAGGGCCCATTCACCATTTTCTAAAATGGTTCTCCAGGTTTGACGGTGTTATTGTACAAACCTGCTGTGTTGCAACGCGGACTCGCTGTCACCGTTCACTGACCTCACAGTCTGCAGGCTGCAGTCGGGACTTTCCACAAGTCCAACAAACTGCTCCACCTCCGAACGCTGCAGGCTGTTGTGACTCAGCTCCAGCAGCTGCAGGCGGGAGGACGTGGAGCCGAGCGCCGACACCAGAGAGGCACAGCTCACCTCGGACAGACAACAGTGATTCAGACTGTAGAATTCAAACGACCACAGCAAACCGTCAGTCCAGACACTTCAAACGGACTCATCGTGTGGTGGATCCCGTTTACAACACAGTTTATGAAATCACTTGGTAAAAATGGTTTTCTATATTTACTGAAACTGTGGCTTATGTTGCAGGTATGAAATCAAATGTCTTCAAAGAAGAACTGCTGACATCTTATTGTGGTATTTAACAGTTTTAGACGGTTTAGGGATTTTAGCCATTTGGCTGCTTTAACCATTGTTCTTATTTTTAACCCATTTAGCAGTTTGAGCCATTTGGCTGTTTTAGTAATTTTTGCAAATTTAGTTTTTTGACTGTTCGAGCCATTGTAGTTCTTTGAACAATTTTAGCACTGTCAGCCATTCTAGCAATTTCAGCCATTTGCCAATCTCCGCTGTTTCACTTCTGTTGGTCAGTTACCGCCATGAGCTTTCGTTGCTTGCTTACGTGAAAATGTGATTCATATTTTACTTGACAAACCAGTGAACCGTTCTTTGGTTTCTTGAGTATCTGTCTCATTGTATGTTGTAGCAACCGTTGTGAAAATGCCTGTGTCGTGTATTTATTGTGCTAATGTGTGAACAAACTATCATGACACTCAGCGAGGACTTCTTGCTGTTTCAACTGCGGTGAACCGTTGTGATCACTGAAAACATCTCATTTACGAAGGTAAAACCGACCTCAGAGTCTCCAGTCTGCAGCGTGAACTCTCCAGGAAATCACAGAACCGCTTCAGTCCTGCGTCCTGCAGCGCGTTTCTGCTCAGGTCCAGATGTTCCAGGTGAGAGGGGTTAGACTGCAGAGCTGAGGCCAGATACCCGCAGCTGATCTCTGACAAATCGCACCAACTCAGCCTGGACATGGAGTCACAGAGTTGAAAGTTAAAGTTCTCTCACAAAAAGGAGATGAGTCGCATCCCTGCCAATCTTTGTGCCAAATTATTCATTATGACCGCAAATGGGCAATCAGAGTAGAAACAATATCAGCATCATGGCACATGCAACTTCCGAGAGTAAATGGACTGTGTAGATGCTAAGAACTGTAGGTGTTAGGATAATCCTGTGGATGAAGTTCAGAAGTGTGTCGCACACAAAGACATACTAACAAAAAGGGGAAAAAAATGCAAACTGTTGAAAATTGAAGTTATCTCGGGAACAGGAGCTCAAAGTCTAAAAAAATCCAGTCATAAAAGGGTTAAAGAACCTTGTGCTAAATATGAATGCTGAGGGTTAAATACTGAAGCATTTTGTCTGACCCAAGAGCCTCCAGCCTGCAGAGTGGACTCTCCAGAAACCCACAGAGGTGCTTCACCCCTGAATCGGACAGGAAGTTGTCTCCCAGCTCCAGGCGTGTCAGGCGTGAGGGGTTGGACATAAGAGCTGAGACCAGAGACGCACAACTGATCCCTGACAAACAGCAGTCCAGCAATCTGAGGATGAAAAAGACACAGAGACGCAGATAAGCTCATGTCCAACAAATCATCTTTTAGACTCTGTGGTTACAGGAGAAACATCAGTGATCACAACTCGGTAGAAACAAAAGCAAATAAAATAAATTGCTCTTCTCTCTATGTAGTAGAAACAAAAGCTGATCTCCTCTGTACACATGGGGCATTTCATCAATAATCAAGCTCAATTCCAGAATTACCATGTGTTCCAAACTATAAATTGAGCTTTTTTCAGTGGCTGATCATGTAACACATATTAAAAAGCAACTTATAGATATAAATCAGTATATACCAGTGTGTACCACTAGATGTCTCTGTATAACAAAGGTAAGCTAATACAGTAACACAAAAAAAACCTCCATTATTACTGTATTTGACTGGCAGTTCAAGAAAAATGTCCCCATAAAGAAAAATCTACACAGCAGAATTTAAAGTGTAGATTATATTTCTCTCAATTCTTGGTTGAACCAACACCAGCATACTGGAGCATCTATAATGTGTTTTCAGCATGATATACAACCAGATCGGACATATGTCCAATTTTCTCTAAAGTATCTTAGTTCAAAATACAGAAAAGTACAACTCAAAATATCCCTCTGATATTATTACATGGAGTATTTAACCTTCACTGGACTTCAATTTGAGAGTTTGGCCTCCAACATACACAATAAAGAGTCGTGAGCTCACCCCAAAGCCTCCAGTCTGCAGTGTGGACTCTCCAAGAGATCACACAGCTGCTTCACCCCAGAGTCTCACAGCTGGTTTCCCCCCAGGTCCAGATGTTCCAATGGTTTCAGGGAGATCAGGGCTGAGAGCAGCGAAGCGACGCTGATCTGTGACAACCTGCAGTTCACCAACCTGGAGAAAGAGTCAAAGGTGTGAGTGCAAATAACATTTTTGTTCACAAATCTTCAGCCAGTGTTGACGCTGGATTGTCGGCGCTGTGTGGGTCAATTTCAGTTGAATTTACATCCATTAGTGGGAGGAAGATGCTCTAGATGTTAACGTTTCTTCGAAGAAATGGACTGATGAACTAATAAAGAGAAGAAGCAACTTACTTATTTGTTACAATTAAACTATAACATTATACTCTCCACAGATGACAATATCATAGGTGAATATGAAGTTATTCATGATACATTTCTTCAAGGTATTTCATTAAGGATCCTTGGTTTGCAGAAGATGCTCACTGGCAGTTCTATCATGTGTTTTTTTATATTCTAAGAGAAAGAAATTTAGAAATACAAGCTCACAAAAGAACTCCAGTCAGTAAACTGACCTCAGGCTCTCCAGTCTACAGTTTGGACTGTTGAGTCCACCACAGAGAATCTTGACTGCGGAGTCCTGCAGCTCGTTTCCACTCAGGTCCAGATCAGTCAGAAGGGAGGGGTTCGACTTCAGAGCGGAGACCACCACCTCACAGTGAGTCTCCGAGAGTCCACAGTCAGTCAGTCTGTCAGCACAGACACAATAAAAAGAAATGCATCAGTTCAAAGAAAACACATAATGTGTCATTCATCCAATGAAAAACTGTCAGATTCATCCAGCTGGATGTTTAGTATTTGTGTAGATTATGTATGCAGGAGCTTTATGACGCTCAATAATGTCCATACCCCGACTCACCGGGCATTTCTGAAGTTCCTCACAGCTGGGATCAGTCTCCGTCGACCCTCCTCTGATGTGTTGTACTTCTCCAGGTCCAGCTCGTCCAGAACCTGGTCTGACATCTGCAGCATGTAGGCCAGAGCTGAGCAGTGAACCTCAGACAGTTGTTCTGATCTGGTCTCTGACCTCAGGAACCTTTGGATCTCCTGATGTACTGAGAGGTCCTTCATCTCCATCAGACAGTGGAAAATGTTGATGCTTCTGTCAGGAGACACTTGGTCATTGTTCATCTGCTTCAGGTTGTCGACAATTTTCTGAGGTGTTTCCTGACTGGTCTCCGTGTGACCCAGCAAACTTTCTAAAAGTCTTTGGTTGGATTTCAGACAGAGGCCATGAAGGAAGCGGACAAACAGATCCAGGTGACCGTTTTCGCTTTGGAGTGACTTCTCCACGACTCTCCTCAAGAAGATATCCAGAGGTGAAGAATCTCTGTTGTTGTCGTCATCCTCCACCTCTTCTTCGTCACTGAAATCAGGGTTGTAGTCATCATCATCATCCTCATTATACTCGTCATCATCATCATCATCGTCGTCTTGATCGTCTGTGGATGGATTATCCCAGTCTTCTCCCAGGAAGGTCTTCAGAACGTCTGTGTTTCTACTGTTGTAACAGTGGAACATGTAGACTGCAGCGAGAAACTCCAGAACACTCAGATGGACAAAGCTGTAAATGGGTTTCTGGAAGATCAAAGAGTCACTCTTGAAGATCTGAGTACACACTCCAGAGTACACAGAGGCGTCTGTCAAATCCAGACCACACTGCTCCAGGTCTTCTTGGTAGAATATAATGTTTCCTTTCTCCAGATGTTCAAAAGCCAGCCTGCCTAGTTTCAGAAGAACCTCCCTGTCAGCCTCCATCAGCTCCTGTGGACCAGTCTCAGATCCCTGATGGTACTTGAACTTCTTCCTCTTTGTCTGAACAAGCACAAAGTGGGAGTACATGTCAGTCAGTGTCTGGGGCAGCTCCAATATCTGCTCTTTGGTCAACATGTGCTCCAGAACTGTAGCAGTGATCCAGCACAGGATTGGGATTCGACACATGATGTGGAGGCTTCTGGATGTCTGGACGTGGGAGATGATTCGTCTGCATAGGTCCTCATCACTCAGTTTCTTCCTGAAATACTCTTCCTTCTGGGCGGCAGTGAAGCCTCGCATTTCTGTCAGCCTGTCCACATATGTTGGAGGGATCTGATTGGCCGCTGCGGGTCGGGAAGTGATCCAGACCCGAGCCGAGGGCAGCAGATTCCCCCGGATGAGGTTTGTGAGAAGCGCGCTGACTGAAGACTTGTGTGAGACATCGACCACCAGCTGGGTGCTGCTGAAGTCCAGAGAAAGTCTGCTTTCATCCAGGCCGTCAAAGATGAACAACAGCTTGCAGACAGCCAGCTCCTCTGCTGTCAGCTTCTGTAACGCTGGATGGAAAACTTGGAGCAGCATGAGCATACTGTACGGCTGCTCTCTGATCAGGTTCAGCTCCCTGAAGGAGAGCACCACCAGCACACTGACGTCCTGGTTCTCCAGGCCCTCGGCCCAGTCCAGAGTGAACTTGTGCACCGAGAAGGTTTTTCCACTGCCGGCCACGCCGCTGGTCAGAACCACTCGGATGTGCCTGTGCTGCTCAGCTGAGGCTCTGAAGATGTCCTGACACCTGATGGTAGTGTCACGGAGGCTCTCCTTCCTGGAAGCTGTCTCCAGCTGCATCAGCTCAGGTTCCTCCGGAAGCTGCTCACTGTGTCCCTCTGTGATGTACAGCTCAGTGTAGATGTGACTGAGGAGGGTTTCTCCTCCTGGTTCATCACTTCCTTCAGTCACACGTTCACACCTGCTCTTAAGACCCTTCTTATGTTCATCTAAACCCTGCTGCAGACCAACACCTGTTCAAAGACCACAGCGACAATCAGACTGAACACAAACGAACGAACTCCATAGTGGATCTCCATTTATTTAAAGGCACTCTGAAGTATTGCGCTGTTCTTTGTTGTGGTACTTGTATTCATGTTTTGTGGGTGTTTCTTTGCTTTTTACCACCACAGATGACCTATCTGGCAAAACAGCAATAATTGAATAAGGTCAATGATTCTTACTCTGTATGCAGAAGGATTTTTCTGCACAGTGAGGACACCAGGAGACTCCTGATGAAACCTTCTGGTCCCCGTATGAGCTGCTGCACAGTCTGCAAAGCCGGTGTCCACAGCTCAGAGGAGCCAGATCCCTCAGGACATCCTGACACAACTCACAGCAGGACAGACACTCATCCTCACAAACATCCCTCCTCCTCCTCCTCTCTCTGTGGACACAAAGAAGCGGTGAAGACCATTCATACCAAGTCATGCCACGCTGGCGGACGCCATTGTTGTTATTGTCCATCTACTATTTATCAAGGACGTGGTGCGCAGCATGCGCGGTAACTGCATTTCTGCTGTCTACGAGGAAACGAGCCCCCCCGAGTGTTTCTATTAAGTGTAATTTTCTCCTGTCTACACGGGTGACGGAGCCAGAAAGTTTTCGAAAAGTTCCACTTTGGTAGCCGTTTTCAAACCCAAAACACAACAACAGCTTTGCATTTTCACTTGAAATTGGTGCCGTGCAAATGGGCCCTTATTCTCTCACAGAAACATGCTGGTTGTCACCCTGATGGTGAGGCTCTCCTTGCATTGGAATACACACAAGGGGAAAGGCATTGGCGGGAAACTGCTAGTGATCATTGAAGACATGTAGTTTAACAAGTCAACCTGCAGAGGGCTTGTTATGTCGCTGTGAAGATTCTGCCAACAATTACTAATTTCATGAACATCTCGCAAGAATATGCCAATGTTACCTGGTAAGATATACAGACAAACATTGAGGTGAAAACGAGAACCTCTTACTTTGTTGCTCTGGGCTCAAGAGAAGTAAATGACGGACTTCTGATGTTACTGTCATGCTGCCACTGGATGGTTAAAACACTTCCGCATTAACTAGCTCTCCCAGCAGTCTAAACCTATGGCAGCAGCACTGAGTTTATGATCCATGGTGAACTGAACCAGCTTGACCGTCATCAAATCAGAACATTGTGGTGAAAACTAGAACCTCTTACTTTGTTTGCCTGGGCTCAGGGCTGAAGTTTGGAGGGATGTCGTTGGACCATTTGCTCTTTATGGACGACCTGCTTGACAATGAAGATCCTGATGATTGTCTGACGCACAGACCGCTGCAAATTAAAAAAAAAAAAGAAAAAAGGAACCCATTTTGTTTCATCTTTATGGCACAACTTACAAGATAGTTACAACATGTAACTTTGAAAGAAAACATACTAAAAAGAACAGAGAGAGAGAGAGAGAGAGAACTATATATAAAGACAGTTTTACTGCCATTGAAATTGATTGTGCTTTCTGCATTAAAGAACTCTCCAAACAGTCGAGACCTCCAGCAGCAAAAGCACTGTAAAGTAAATGTAAACTTTAACCTCACCATTACATTTTTGTTTGTCACATCTTGACTCAATGAGCTTTCTAAACCGACAGCAGCAAGAGTAGGAAAATGCTCCAAGGTAATCTAAACCAGCACAAACTAGAAGTCTTATCAAAAGAGATAGAAGCTTCAAAGTAGAGTCTGCTTTACCTTCCTGAATTGTTGAAATCACAGTCTGGCTCAGATGGACAACATATTTCAAGATCAATTACAGAGTACTGAGCTCGACCAACAGAAACAGGAAGCCAAAGACTGAAGCGCACTGTCACATTAAAGTTCTAGTTTTCATAAATTGGCTTCATTTTGCAGCCTCATTGTGTTTGATGGTCCAGACTGTTGATTGGACCAGAGGCCGTCTGCAGACTGGCTGCTGGAGAGAGACGATGTTGCTGCGAGAGGCTGCTGCTGCTGATCTCTGCAATACAGTCGGTCAATCTTCAGTACACACAGGGGGATTTCCTTATTTTAAAAAAATTATAAAAAAAAAAAAAGATGAAAAAAGAATACGATAAAACTGACCCTCTCACCCTCCAATAAGAGCCCGTTAATGACCTCCTGATACATCACAATTGTAATGTCAAGAGGCAATCTAGGGTGCCCTATGATGGAAAGGTTTGAACCATACAAGTAGTACACACTGAAAAGTTTGAGAACTACTGTTTTTGTTTTGTTAGTTTTAAACATCCACGACGGCACAAAGGAGCATTGAATGAATATCTCCCCCCCAAAAACTAACTGCAGCAGCAGAGTCTGATCCTGGTCCTACAGCCCAAAAGAAAGATAGGGCCTATTCAGACCTGATGTTAACATGTGTTCCAGGTGATCAGAATCATATTTGGCAAGCCCTGACACAGACTGTTTACACTTGTCCATATCATGCGTTTTGAGCGAACCGCATGAGATTGGATTGTCTCGGTCTCTTACTTTGTGCCTTTGGGTTCTAGAGATGTACTGAGGTCCGGTAGAAGACCTGTGACCTCTGGTCGGTTCTCCGGTTCGTCCCCATCCATCGCCTTCAGTATGAGAGGAGAAACACAAGAATCTGTGTGATGATCTCAAAAACTAGCTGTTTCTTATGACACAGGACAAAGACGGGAAACTGTACTTCCACAGCGAATGTCTGCATCGTGGGGATTGAAAGTGTTTTGCAACAACAAACATTGAAACGCAACAAAGAACCAACAGAATGAAAATGTAAGTAAAACTTGAAAACCGGTTAAAAATCAGACCTGCAGCTCATGAAAGAAACCTTGTTGGATAAATCAGATATAGAATATCTGTTCATTGATTATTCCATGGATGGATGATCTTTCATTTTTTCCGGCAAGTGATGAAGCATGACTCAGCTTAACTCAAATATTTCATATGGTTCAATGGCACAACAACATATTGTTGAGTCAATCCGGTCAGACCGGGGGGGGGGTTGTGTTAGATAGCAACATGTAATATGAGCCAAAGCTTCCGAGTCCTGTTTCGAAATGCTCAGACCTGCACACGCATTCTGTCTGTTGAGGAAGATGAAACCTCAAGCTTGTGTGTATTGTTTGCTTATAATACCAGTTGTGGTGCTTCGTAATGTGGAAAACAGTTGTTACTTCTTTGATTTGAAATATCTTTATTTTGAACGTGTAAAGAAAGAAACAAAACAAGCAGAGAGAGAGAGAGAGGAATGGAAACAACATACAAAATGAGTGAACAAAAATAGGAGAGACAACACCATCCGTCTTCAAAATCTGTTTTAACTTAACTTGAAGTTTTAACTTAGTTAATTCTACCCCTTTGCATCTTTGTCGTTAACTTCACTTTTAAGTTGAGTAATAACTTTTTCCTAATTTAACATCAACCTTAATGTGTCCATACACCAAAATATTGACAGTTTCAATTTTCGACAACAGTTACAGCTCATCCATCAATCAATGCAACACCATAGACAAACAAACCCTCATTATCATAACCAAACCTTGGACCTCACCAGAATCAACTCTTGAGTTTAATCATGGCTTCATTTCCACACATAAATTGTTCCAAAGCTTGACTCCTCACATGGTAACACAGAAACTTTTCACGGCAGTGTGGACTTTATTAGTCTTTAACTGTAACTTTCCCCTTAAATCCCAACTTTTCTCTCTTTCACAGAACAATTTCTGAATGAAGTCAATCGTGGTGACGTGTATTTTCTTATATGACATACGGATTACATGTAACATCATTATGTCTTTTTCCTATGTGATCATATAATATGCAGTGTTTCGAAATCAGACCAAGGGTTGAAGTTCCACCTCATTATGATGGGGGGCCTCTGAACAAAGATCGATGTTCTGTGCTGATTCTAACGTTTTGACTATTATCTTATGTTTTATTATGCACTAAATATGTAACTCACATGTTTTGCAGTTTTCTTAGACGGTATATAAAGCCAGCCTGAACTTTGATACGGAGAGAAAGCATATTCGAAGCCAGCTTCTCCCCCAGACCTATTCCACCGGTCTGTGGTTTTCCTGATGCTGTTTAACATTAAACATCTTTAATTCAAACAAAGAAGCATCGTCGAAGCAGTTCTTTTTCAAGCCTTTCATCTCAGCTGATTTCCCACAGTGGCTTTACACATTATCTGAATAGGTGTAAGCTCCACAAGATCCATGCATTTTAAAGTTTTAAATTGTTCACGAAAGCCGATATCGTGAACTTTTCTTATTGGTCATTTTTGGCAGAATAAACAGTCTTTGTAATTAGCTTGCATAAGTATTTCCCCATACCTCCACACATGTAAGTTAACGAGGTAAAAACCTGGAAAATTGCAAAGAAGCTATTTTAAAAAGTACAAGAATATGAATGTTAGCTGAAGTTACATCAGTTAGTGGAGGAAGATGCTCTATAATATGGATGTTAGCCCTGAAAGAAACAAATTTATGAACAAATGACAGCGATAAGAAGCAGCAACAAAATAACTGAGATAAACTATCAAGAAGCAGACGGCACTTAGGAATGAAGTGTTATTTTTCCATGCCAATGCTCGTCTTTATGTTGCTGTCAGGAGGACTTCTTAGTTCAGGATTAGACTGTGAATCCTTCTCCAGTAAACCTAGGATTGTGTCATAGTCCAAGCCAATAAAACAATTACTAAAACTGATAGTTAAAAGAGTAGGACAGAAAAGGCAGTGGAAAACTAACAGATCTACCCTTTATAGGATACAACGCCTTCAGATAGTGCCACACTGTAACAAAGTCACAGGGGTTATAAAAGGGATCTGCTACTAACTTGATAATGACAAAGGTAATTAGTTTAGAGTAAAATTCAACACAGCCATACAGTGAAAATCTGAATCACTCACTGCGTGTGCGTCCTCCTGGTGTGTTGACTTCAAATGAAATAGGAAAGTGCTTCTCTCAGGTGAGCTCCTCCCATCCGCTTGTACAAATAAACAGATCCAAAGTACATGACCACAGGTGAGGGTGGGTATCGAGACGGGCTGGATTTTAAACATTCTGAGGATTGTACTGTGTGTGTGTGTGTGTGTGTGTGTGTGTGTGTGTGTGTGTGTGTGTGTGTGTGTGTGTGTGTGTGTGTGTGTGTGTGTGTGTGTGTGTGTGTGTGTGTGTGTGTGTGTGTGTGTGTGTGTGTGTGTGTGTGTGTGTGTGTGTGTGTGTGTGTGAATTGTTGGGAAATAGAGGCGCATCACAACCTTTTTCTGATGCAGGGTTAAAGCTGCAACCGAAACAACCTACACAAACTGTTGGCTGTTGTTATCTGATGGTACAGACCAGCCTCGTCAGTGTGTGACACTGGGCATCTTTTTGTTTTTCTGGGAGTACCTGACTCACATTTTCATTCAGTAAAAAGTCTTGAACATCAATACAAATGACTTATATTCTTTCTTTGTGCATGCAGACTAAATGCACTCTTTTATGGGTTTTTTTTTTTGGTTTTATATTGTATATTAAAGTTAATTGTATGAACCCCAAATACAAATAACATGTATGTTCGCAATGTAAATTGGAACATAAGAATCAGTTGAATGAATTTTCGAACTCTTGTATCAATATAATGAGGTGAATTCAGAGGCTCTATATGGGACTATAAATTCATATGTATCAAACCGTGTCAAATAGTATTGTACTGTATCACACAATGCCGTACTATATCTATCCCACTGTGCCAGAAATGTTTGGAATTGTAGTTGTTTATAGATTATCACATTGTGATGTTTGACTCTTCTGCATTAAAGAAAAGTATTTAAACTTTCCAACATTTCATGAATGAACGTCTTCATTCACCTGCATTCACACACGCACACACGCGTGGCACCACAGCGCCCCTCCGTGGCCTTGACGCACACTGCAGCCACTGCAGCGGGACGCATTCCAATACCGTGTGAGGTTATGTAACAAAACTCACTTAAATGTGTATTTCTAATTTGTATTTATTTATGTTGATAATTTACCGCTGCGTTACTGTGTTTCGAGGTATTACGTGACGGATGGATGGATATTTTGTCTCACACTCTGCGGTGAGGAGGTCGTGTTGTCAGGAGGGAGTAGGAGGAGAAGAAGTGTAACCGAACGCCCCCTCGGATTCCTGTCACATGCTTCTCGGGTTTGGATCAGCTGACTTCGGCCATCAGCTTCTCCTTTTTGATGAGCCTCTTCCTCCTCCATCGGCTCACGGCGCCTTTCAAACCGCTGCAGCCTCGTTACCGGAGCCTCACCGGCGTCATTTCCCCAGCCTGCCCCCGGAGCATCTCTGATTTAGCAGCTCGGACCTCTGGATAGATGCTGCTTGAGTGGATGATGAACGGACACGCTATTCTCTACACGGGGGTCACTCTGGCCTTCTGGACCACCATACTGATCGTCGGTAAGGTTATATCCTCCACGAAATCAACTTATGGAAATCTAGTTCTCCCGTTTCTATTTAGTCTGTCATCACAATCGGTGTTTTTTTCTTAATCGTAGTTGTACTGACAGCTGTAGTGGAGAACCCGGTGTTGAGGACTAACTGGCTTCCCTGTAGACTGGTGACTGACTCCCTTTAGCGTCCACGAGTAACCGCTGATGTTAGAATAAGACCCACAAACGTTACGACTTGTCGAAACATTAGTGTGAATGCGGCTGAACGGCATTCGCTGGGCCGAAACAAATTTTTTAACATCTACATTTGCTCGCAGAAATGACGCTCAAGGAAGTCGGTCACTCGTTAACTGGGAAACCAGTCAATCCGAAACACCGGCTAAAGCTAGGCTAATCGGCAGTGGGGGGGTGTTTATACTATCTTTCTGACAATTTTAGATAACAACGTTTATATTATTTACACACGATAGCTGTACATTAAAACATCTGTGGTAGTCAAATATTCTAATTCAGAAGTAACTGGGTTTAGATTTACCTTGGCATTATGCTCGCTTGTAGCCAACGATAAGCTAACATAGCGAAATGCGACAAATATAAAAATGTTTGAACTTAAAACTGACAGTTCGAATTCATATTGACGAGCCTTCATGTTTCCTGAATGCTGTTTGTGGCAACACGTATTCGTGTTTTCCTTAATAGTTTGTCATTTAGGTGAGTGTAAGGTTAGCTGGATGCTAAGTTAAAGTTAGCAGTTTAGTTAAAAGAGGAACTTCTGCACTTTTCACATGAACATGAGTTCTTCTCACACTGATGCTACACATTTTTTCCACATATGAGTGTGTTTCACACACAGCTAATAATACAAGAATATCTACCACTAACGCACAGTGCAGTAATAGGCCATCTGACACTTTGGAAGCCCATCGGACCATATTATCTGTGAAATAGATGATTGTACTTAAAATTCTATGTGCATGTATATATATATATATATATATATATATATATAAATAGTTCCTCTAGGATCTAGCTCCGGCCACTATTGCCTCAACAATCTTCAGATTATGTTCTTGTTCTTGTCTTAATGTGGCTGTTGCATTTCAGGTCTGAGTCCATAATTACACCCACCTTTCTGCCTTGATTTAGTGCTTTAAGGATTTATTGATTTAATGGTAGCAGTACTGTAAGGTACACGTTTTAACTCCTGTTTGTTCCTGCAGGGATCTGCTACACCATATTCGACCTTGGATTCCGCTTTGATGTGGCATGGTACGTAAAACCCGTCCCCAAATGAGTGGGATTAATAGGGATTTCTATGATGATGATACTTTCCACTAAATATTTTTGAATCTCGCAGATTGAAAAGTATAGCACGTAATCCCAAACAATGACATTTTCTAGATTTCATGATACGTTTTTTTTTTTTTTTATGGGATCGGACAAACTGCGAGAACCTAAGATAGTTTTAGTGGCTGTGACAGATTGAGAGCCAGCCCTCTATCTGATCATGAAGTATCAGTGTTACTCCATAGTCTGTGTGAAATTTAAATATATCACTTTGTCATCAGAGACTCTACAGCAAAGTCTTTTTATGCCAATACTTGTACCTGATATATCCTACTGTCTTAGACCCTGCATGTGTGTGTCGTTTGATTACAAAAATAAAACTTGCAGCCCGACATCCTAACGACATCGTTTCTGCCGTTTCCATGGAAACTGACATCATTTTCAAGACATTGGCATGTAAACGCGAAACTTTTCTGAACTGAAAACACCAAAAAAAAAGATGCGTTTCCACTTGAATTGCTGTCACATACAAAAGGCCCAAGTGGGATCTTTTCATTAGGAGATTGCCTGTGTCGCCTCTCAGCTGCAAGCTTTATCGTTTTAAACCGTGAAGTATTCGAACATTTCTTGTTTCCTGTTTTTAAAATGAGGAAGTTACGAATGGATTTTAAATGAAACATAGAAGGCCGATGAATTCTTTCCAGAGGACTAAATGCTTACATTTTTAGAGAGATCCAAGCTTTTCTGAGGGCGTAGACCAGTGAATAAAAAAAAGTCTTTTCTTCTTTTCTTGTGGCTGGCAGGTTCCTCACAGAGACTTCTCCCTACATGTGGGCCAATCTGGGCATCGGCCTCGCCATCTCTCTGTCTGTGGTGGGAGCCGCCTGGTCAGTACGCTCCAGAAACGATCTGGTTTCCTTCTCTCGCACCGAGTGGATTTTAACTTGTGAATCTGTGCGTCTTCCAGGGGGATCTACGTCACCGGCTCCAGCATCATCGGAGGCGGAGTTAAAGCGCCACGAATCAAAACCAAGAATTTAGTGAGGTGATCCATTCACTGTGGACGGGTTTTGTTGAGTAACCGTCTGGTTTTGTACAGAAGGCAGAAAGAGTAACCGCTCATGTTTCCTCTTCAGTATTATCTTCTGTGAAGCTGTGGCCATTTATGGGATCATCATGGCCATCGTCATCAGCAACATGGCCGAGGTGAGCAACGACTCAATGGAAACTTAAATTCGAGAGGATTGTTTCCTCAACGAGACTCTTTTTCTTCTCCAGAATTTTAGTGGAACAACCCCCGAGACCATCGGAGCACGAAACTACCAGGCCGGTAAGGGAAACGCTCCATCAATCATGGGGAATGATACGAAGCTGCACAACTCTGTCATAGGCAAATTTCCTGGTTTCGATCTAACGGGACGGCATTAAGAGCGTTGAAGCCCGAATTGCTCTGTGCGTTCCAAACGTTGTCAGGCGTCCCTTCAATTGGCGTCAGTCCATCATGTGGAATGTTTCTTAACATCCATGAAACAGGTTTAAAGCTGTTAATACAAGTTTTAAGGTCTTGATGAAAAGCTTTCACAATATGGAACGTAAACAAGCATTTACTTTATTTTATTTTCAATTTAAATACCAGACAGATTTTTGAAAATGGTCTAATCTCTGATAGAAACAGGCAGGATGGTGAGAGAGAAGAGTGGATGTCACGACACACCACCCCGAATAAGTTCAGATATAATTTTATTGTCCTTGTGGGGATTTTATTTAATTTTTTTTGAATCGGCCTGTACAGCATTACATGTATCAGGTGTAATTTAAGCGTGTAATCGTGGAAAAAAAAGCTGCAGTGGGTCTATTTGGAAAAATGACCCTGGGGTACCCCTGTGGAGTAGAAAAGAATGTGGTGCAGTTTGCTGGGAACAATAACATTTTTTTTAGGGAATTTTAAAGAATCGACCTTGACATTTCAATTAGGAGTGATTTTAGTGGGATTGTGGGGAAATAAAAAATGCTACAGTGAATCCTGGGCTCATATAAGAATAGAAAGAACAGGAATGTGGTGCCGTTTGCTGAAAACAACTTGATTAGAATTTTTAGGAAATGTTCTGCCTGTACAGTAATATGACGTATTGTGTGATTTAAGTGTGTAATTGTGAAAAATGTTGATGATGATGTCAGTATTTGGCCACAGACGGTACAGTGTACACTATTTAAAAAAATTTTTTTTAAGTTTACTTAAGTTGCACCCACCGAATTTAAAAAAAAAAAAAAATAATATATATATATATATATATATTTGTACATATACCGAAAAGGCCGCACTTGTCTATAAGCACAGGTGTTCCGGTTTCCCTGGTGCCCCTGCTACCTGGTGACTTCTGCCACCAGCCGTGAGCAGCAGGTGACGTTAAAATAAGATAAAGAAACGGTACGATACTTTAATGGAAATGCGGTTAAATGGCGTTCGCCAGGACCGCTGTGGATTTCGATCCGGTTTTTAACATCTGCTGTGAAATGGAATGCTTGAGGAAGCCCGTCGCGGCTTCAGGTGGAGTAAGGCCGAGTAGGGAGACGTGGAAAAGCGCTGTCGGGACTGTTCTGGAACGCTTCATCACCGCTTGGCAAGAGTCCCGATGTGTTTCCCTCCCTCCAGGTTACTCCATGTTCGGAGCGGGCCTCACCGTGGGCTTCTCCAACCTGTTCTGTGGGATCTGCGTGGGGATCGTGGGCAGCGGGGCGGCTCTGGCCGACGCCCAGAACGCCAGCCTCTTCGTCAAGATCCTCATCGTGGAGATCTTCGGCAGCGCCATCGGCCTGTTCGGGGTCATCGTAGCCATCCTGCAGGTGAACATAACCGCTTGTTTTTTTTTTTTTTTTTCCCTCTCTGCCATATTGTGGTGGTGGTTTCCTCCGAGGTGCAGACAATACAGCTTTTCTTCTCTCCCCGCAGACGTCCAAAGTAAAGATGGGCGACTAGAAGACGCAGCCTCACCGGCGGCGCGGAGGAGAAGACACACTGCTGGAAATATATGATGGATTATTGTGTAAATACATGGTAAATTATTTAAACGTCTCTATCGGCCTGGTGTTGTTTTTAGCCACACGGGAGAGAAATTCCAAATTCAGAATGAGGAAACCGGGTTGGGAGGGGAAATCGTTTTTTCTTTTCGTTCTGCTCTTGTTGGACGATGGTTAAAAATGACACCAGAGTATTTGAAACTATTTGTGTGAGTGTATGCGTGTGCGCGTGTGTGTGTCCTGAACATGTGATTCTTTTCTTTCATCGTGAAGCATGAGGTTGTTTATAATTGTAGCCTGGTCTGTCCGTTCTTATTTTATTTAATCTGTTCTGTTCCTTCCAAAGGCCACAAAACAGGATCAAGAGAGTTTTCTAGTCGGAGTGTTGATCTGTAATGGAGTCACGACACTTTGGGAGCGTCAAGCTGTTGTCTGATTACGTTTGTTATTCTCACATTCGTGCAACGGTTTGAAACTTCCTGAACTGCAAGCTAAATCTGTCCTCTCCTTTCTTTTTTACGGAATATTAAGTTGGGGCCCATTGTGCAAGTAAACATATAAGCGGGAATAAAACGCCGTTTTACTGCTAAAATAAATTCAGATTTCAATCTTTCTTGCTTTGAATGTATGACACGTAAAATATTACCCCCCAAAAATCTGCAGATGGGCGAGCTCATGTTGTAATACTACTTTTATGCCACTAGATGGTGTCTCTAGTTGGCTACAGCAACTCACAGCTGCCCCCTACTGCCTCACACCGGCACTACTCAAACCTTCCATATTGTACCTTCTTAAAGGTTGCTCTGTGTTTGTAGATATTCATCATTAAAGCTTTACGGTCTGTGTTTGGACGTACTTCTGAGTTGGCGGGTTATTTTTCTAAACGTCTGCCTCCGTCGGATGGCAGTAGAATGGATCGGGTGGGGAATAAATAATGACACACAGTCTTAACGTATTATTGACTAACGCATCATTCCGGAGACGGACCGCGCCAGAAGTTTTGACTCGACTCTTTTCCTTGTGATACTTTTTTTTTTTTTTTTTTTTTTGAAGCGTGTGAACATCAGATGTCGTTAACCTGGTTTGGACAAAACTTTTTTTTTGCTGCACCAGGTTCTGCACCACCAAACCCAGGCTTTCAGTGACTGTAGATGGTACTGTGTGTGTGTGTTTGTAACAGTAATGTGATGGTGGTCTGAGAATTGCTCATTGTTTTTGACCCTGTGTATAAAAAAAAATATAAAATCCTTCTGCCTTCATAAATGTTCTCGAGAAAATAAAATGATTCCATCCAACTCTGGATTGTTTATTTTATCTTCACGCGCTCGCACGACTGCTTTCAGTGTTCACCTTCATCC